>NC_134492.1:35211249-35288749 GCF_040206685.1 Ascaphus truei | reverse complement strand
CCGGGATCTGGCTGTGTGATCGTTCACCTTCCCTTCCCCCATCTCCATCGGGGCTACCACTGTATGTGAGTGAACAGGTTTACAATCTTTTGGATCGGCACAATCGTGGTCTCCCAGGATTAGGAGGCTCAGCTGACGGAGTTGATACAGTCAACACTCACGTCTACGAATGGGTGAGATCAAACCTAGCTCTCTCAAATAGCATTATACACATAATGGAATAACCTCATTACCTCCGCATTGCCTTTGGATTTTTAGTGGTGATTTTATGCTACATGTATCACCTGCTTCTCTCCCCCGATACAGCCATTCCCTCACTTATTGTGTGTCTGTTGTCTACCATTATCCTCCTCAATTGAGATACAGCCTAAGATAGGTCTTTTGTTTTTTATCATTGTTGTTTCATATTATATGTATTTGTTTTTATTTTCATCCCATATTTATTTATCAATATAGGGGCATCTATTGTTTTTTTTCATTAAAATTGTTTATATTTTTATATTATTGTTTTTTTTGCGCGCTTTCCTTTTGGATAGATAGATGGATAGATGGATAGATGGATAGATGGATAGATGGATAGATGGATAGATGGATAGATGGATAGATGGATAGATGGATAGATGGATAGATGGATAGATGGATAGATGGATAGATGGATAGATGGATAGATGGATAGATGGATAGATGGATAGATGGATAGATGGATGGATGGATGGATGGATGGATGGATGGATGGATGGATAGATGGATGGATGGATGGATTAGATAGATAGATTGATTCACAATATTATTCAATGTCATTTCTATAAATTGATATTATCAGATTTTTCTTCTACAATACATCTTAAGAAGTGAATTACTATCTTACTTAAGTGTTTGTAAAATATACATAAAAATTGGTAACAGCTATGTTTTGATCCTTCTCAAGTATATTTTGGAGTAGTCTGTATAGTTAGTGGATAATAATAATAATAATAATAATAACAACAGGTAATAACACCCATACATCAATTCTAGTTGATCAAAAAGTGCTGTGAGCAATATGCTTGTTATTATTCTCTGCTTTGATTTGACTTTAACATTTATATTTTGATCTATTTCTATAGTAGTTCTTTGTTTACTTGTGTATTCAAACAAAACATAGGTTTTATACGACATTATTCAGGGTCCTGTATAGATGTTCCAGGAGACCTGCTGAACCTATAATTTCCCTATGAAAGGAGAAAATACAAAGCCCTAATTTAATACAGAAAGGTTCAAAGTCCTGAGTGTCTATTTAACCTCTTTTTTATTTTTTTATTTCAAAATTTCGTTATCCCAATTGCCTTTCCTGATATGTGGTGGGATATGTTCAATCCCCGCGAAGTTGAGAACATTAGCATCTTCATAGTGAGCATTAATAATATGTCGTCCCCAAGGCGTATCTATTTTATAGTGTATGGCACCTATACGCTCCAGCACCCGACGTCTAAATTCCAGACATGTCTTCCCAACATAATGTTTCCCACATATACATGTTGCTAGGAAGACAATGCCCAACATTTTACTATTTATGAAGTGGCAAGTTGGAAAGGATTTTGAGTGGTCTCCGTTACGAAAGGTTTCACTCAGTAGCATGTACGTACATGCTTTACAGTGTGAACATCTATAAGATCGTCTAGTCTTGTTTTCATTAAGCTACGTGTAATTTCTGGGAGGGTCAAAATGGCTATGTACCAAATGATCCTTCTGCTTAGTAACTTAGGACCATCATTACAGACTTATCTGAGGTCAGGTTCCCGAAGTAAAATGTACCAATGTTTCTGCAATATATTATTTATATGAAACCACTGATTGTTGAAGGTCCCTATAAATCTTAGTCTTCGGTATACTTTGGGTGCACCATCTTTCTTCCAAAAGAGACGTTCTTGGTGTCAATTCCGCCCTTCTATAGGCCGGTTTGATTATCTTATTGCTGCAGCCACATTGAGAACATCTGTTTTTCATCTCTATACTGTAGCTTGTCCTAGTGTATTCCTGTATGGTCTCACTTTAGTTACCTGCTTTGCACCGCCCTAAAACTGTAGGCCGAGCAAGGGTGTTCCTTTAACTCATCTTCCCAATTGAAGATGTGTGGGACAATAAAATGACCTGAATAAGGAGACAGCTGATCTTTCTATTCTTTTAACTGGGTTTAGTAGTGAGCGAGTTTAGCCTGTGAGTGTGAAAATGGGGAGACAGGGACAGACAGCAGTTCTCGTTTGTATATGTAACAGTGTTTCCCCACCCGATGGGAGATTCTGCCATTACAGCGTGTGTGGTGCATGCTACCTGTTGGTAAGCAGGAGGGCTGAGTCGTCCGACAATGTTTGTGGGGACACAGGACAAGCTTCTGGGGTACATACCCAGCATAGATCTCTAGTGGTACAGCGCCTCCATCTGCTGCAGGCTCCGGATGTATGGAGGCGATCTCCTATGGTAGAACACAATCCCCTCTCCTTCCCCAGAAAGATCACACACCTGGCAGGAGGTATAATAACTGGAACGGTTTATTCTGTCAGCCACACAGTCACAGCAGGCCTCTGCCCTATGCAGTCTCTGGGGATTTATCCAGCTGTAGGATGGTCCCTGGACCTGCACTACAGGTCAAGGGCCCCGCGGCAGTCCATGCTCTTCCCTGATCCTCTATCAGGATCAGGGGAGAGATGCACACTCTCTCTCCCCCTAAATGAGGAGGAACAGGGAAGGCCAGTATTCAGGCAACCTGTGTGTGACCTGCCTCTCTCGTGGGAAGAGGCACTGACTACATTTGGGCGGCAATCCACTTAAGTACAGCAAGGAGGAGGGCACCAGGTCTGACCCAGGATTGGGTGAACCCAGGCCTGGTTCCACCTCCTCCCCTGTCACTCAAGAGCACTGCTGGGAGTGGGGAAAACCCATGATTGGTACTGGCAGGCCTGCTCTTCCCAGGGATTACTGTCAGGAAGGGCATACTGGTAGCCGGGAACCAGTCCTGGCTACATATAAAGAGGCTGCAAAGTTATTATCATAGCATGAAAACATTAATTATTACCCCACTGCCACTGTCAGACTCAGGCAGATGCGGTTTGTTTATGGACATCACATCTTATACAGTATGATGAACTGTACCTACTTACTTTGTCTTAAGGTTACTCTCCTGTGATTTCCATAACATTACAGACAGAGCTGCAGGTTATAGATAACCCAGATCCAACTCCCTGATCGCATGCAATGGGATTCAGCAAACTGAATATTACAAAACATGAACTTTCCTACAGTGCTTTCTCCCTGTAAGATTCCTCACAAACCCAATGTAAGTCTATGCAATGGGAAGAGAACGCTAATTGCACAAAAAAGAGTTTTGCGTTTTTTTAGAAAAAAAGCTTTTGCCATTAAAAGGAACCAAAGTAAAGTAAAAGTGATACGTGACTAACAGGTGTTTAAACATAGTGCAAGCTTTTAGGACTAGTCGTCAGGGCTGAGGCTGCTCTTGGTCACGCAACTGCGATGGTCACAACACCAAATGTTTAACCCTGCGGGGGGTCCCATTGAGAAGCATGGACGACCCCTCTCCCACACCCCCCGTAGCGCGGGGCTGATTTATCATTGCAAATTTGGTGCAAAATGTATGCAAATTGCGTCATCTTCATCTTGTGTGCCAGTGTCAAGGTGTTTGCTCTGAGTTTTGCACCGTGAGCGTCCACTTGTGACTTGGGAAGTGTGAATAGGAGGAGTTAGGGAGGAGTTAAATCACACACAGATTATAATGAGATGTAGCAAACGCTGCGTCTTCCTGTGTCACTTTTGTAACTTGTACATACGTGAAAAAATGTGTTGGGTCTGAGGTGGCGTAAACTTTTCTGGCCAACAATTTGCGTTGAATGTACGAAACACTTTCATACTGTACATTTGACGCAAACGCAATCAGAAAATGGAGCAACGCGTCAAAACAAACTTCAGTGTGCACTTTCTTTACGGTGATACATCTCCACCAATATCTCCAGAGCCTTGGGTGACAAAGAAAAAAAAGCATTCCCGCAGTTTGCCCGGTGCAAGGAGGGACTGTACACTGGACAGTACCGAGGATCCCCGACAACAGCATAAGGAGCCCTTCTGAGTTACAATCGTGGGTCTTTGCAGTGGAATTGCTGAGCAGAAAGAACACAGACACCTCAGCTCTACCAGAAGGAGGCTTGGGGCGACCTCTGCATCCCAAAGTGATTTATTCACTTATGTTTGTGAGTGTGATTTTTAATTTTTTATCGTAGTAAAAGGTTTTACACTATGGTTCCTTGATTTTCAAGCTTTATTATATGACCTTTCCTACACGAAGGACCAGGTGATGTCATTCATCTGAATAAAGACTCATTTACATTTATTGCGATCCTGACATTTTTTGGTGATCTGACTCTTGGAAAGTCTGAGGGGGCTATGCACTAAGCTCAATGGCTTTGCGTTCTGATTTGGCCAAAAAGCAGGTTCGTTAAAAAGTGAAGCCGGGGACGCGATGCACTAAGGCCTTGAGGCCATTTTTTAACGTACCTGCTCAAAATAGCTCAAAACAGCCACAGCGTACGTGTTGCTTTTTTTCCCCCTGCTAGCGTTCTGAACCTTTCTGTTCGCAAGCTGATAGAAAAAAAAGCCGCATGTAACATTTGCATGGGGATTTGCCATCTCCATGCAAGACTGTTACAGGCGATCGTACACTAAATAAAAACATTTTAATACTAGTGTACATGAGCAGGGGTTCTCCTGAGCTGAACCGCATTGGTTTCAGGTCCGAGGACCCCCTACTTCAGGAGTTACAGGCCCCGTTATGGGGTGCCGGTATCCCCTGCAGTTTAAAGCTTCCGCATCACGTGACCGGGTTATTTACATTCTGCAGGGGATACCGGCACCCCATAAAGGGGCCTGTATCTCCTGAAGTAGGGGGTCCTCGGACCTGAAACCAATGCGGTTCAGCTCAGGAGACCCCCTGCACATCTACACTAGTATTAAAACATACATAACAATAAACAATAATTCATTACTGTAGCGGCTAACCTGCCGGGGACTCACGTGGGGCTGGGGTATGAACCCTGTATGTAAAAGAATAAATCATGTATTTATGGGGGGGCACAGGGGGTGGGTTATGTATTTAATAAATAGAATGATGTTTATTGTGGGGCAGTGTATTGTTTTTATTGTGGGTACTGTTGGTGGGGGGAGGGGGCATTGGCCACAAGGGTATGTGGGTAGGCCTCCCTTGTGGGTAGTGGGTGAGGGTGAGGGGACACCCGCCGGCCTGCTGTATGGGTTTTGCGCATGCAAAAATAAAAAGCAAGAATTGTTTCTAGGTCCAGATTTCTTTGCGTCTACTCTGACCTGACGTGTTCTGATCAACGCAACTTTCGCGTTTGCTAAGGTTGCATTGCTTAGTGCATCCCACTTAAGGGCAGAATTTCATGCAAACAGGGTTGCGATCGAGCAAAGTTCCCTGAAAAAAGTAATTTTTAGACCGCAAAGTGCCTGTTTGCGTAGCTTAGTGCATCGGGTTGAGCCAAAAATCACGATCGAAGAGCACTTTGCGGTCTAAAAGTGACTTAACGGAGCTTAGTGCATAGCCCCCTGAATCTTTGGGGCGGCATTCTATCAACGGGACGTAAAGTATTTCTATACATTTATTAATTTGTTTGAATTTTATGTGTGAAGATTTTTTTGTGCTTAATCTTTATATTGCTATTATTATGGCATTTATTTATTTACTAGCTGAGAGACCCGGCGTTGCCCGGGATGTAAATGCGTAATAGGTAGTATTATTTATAACTCGTGGAACAATAGGTGAGTAGTTGTTGTAAAGGTTTCGGGGGGTGGAGAAAGGGGAGCGGGGGGGAGAAAGGGGAGCGGGGGGGGGGAGAAAGGGGAGCGGGGGGGGGGGGAGAAAGGGGAGCGGGGGGGGAGAAAGGGGAGCGGGGGGAGAAAGGGGAGCGGGGGGGGAGAAAGGGGAGCGGGGGGGGAGAAAGGGGAGCGGGGGGGAGAAAGGGGAGCGGGGGGGAGAAAGGGGAGCGGGGGGGGAGAAAGGGGAGCGGGGGGGAGAAAGGGGAGCGGGGGGGGAGAAAGGGGAGCGGGGGGGAGAAAGGGGAGCGGGGGGGGAGAAAGGGGAGCGGGGGGGAGAAAGGGGAGCGGGGGGGGGAGAAAGGGGAGCGGGGGGAGAGAAAGGGGAGCGGGGGGAGGAGAAAGGTGAGCGGGGGGGAGAAAGGGGAGCGGGGGGGAGAAAGGGGAGCGGGGGGGGAGAAAGGGGAGCGGGGGGGGAGAAAGGGGAGCGGGGGGGAGAAAGGGGAGCGGGGGGGGAGAAAGGGGAGCGGGGGGGGAGAAAGGGGAGCGGGGGGGGGGAGAAAGGGGAGCGGGGGGGAGAAAGGGGAGTGGGGGGGAAAGGGGAGTGGGGGGGGAGAAAGGGGAGTGGGGGGGAAAGGGGAGTGGGGGGGGGAAAGGGGAGTGGGGGGGGGGAAAGGGAGTGGGGGGGGGGTGGAGAGCAGTGGGCATATGTATTGTCATAATTTATGTATGGGCATTTCCCCCCCGTCCTCCGTGCGTCCGTCCCCCTGCTGGTTCGGCTGGTGGCCCCCCCCCCCATTCCCCGTGACTCCCCCCCCCCCATTCCCCGTGACTCCCCCCCCCCCCCCCGTTCCCTGTGACTCGCGCTCCCCCCCTCACCCCCCCCCCCCCCGGTGCCCGCTTGGTCCCCCGATGTGCCGTCCTGCTGAGTGAGGCGTGCAGGCGGCTGCAGGAAGCGCCCTGTGTGGGCCTAAGACTCGTGCTCCCCCCCCCCCCCCCCCGGCGCCCGCTCGATGTGGCGTCTGGCTGAGCGGCGGTAGGAAGCGCCTTGTGTGTGTGGGCCTGAGGCTGAGGAGGGACGCGCAGAGGGCCTGAGGCTGAGGCGGCATGCGCAGTGGGCCTGAGGCTGAGGCGGGACGCGCAGTGGGCCTGAGGCTGAGGCGGGACGCACAGTGACTTACCTGAGCGGGTGGTAGCGCCGGGGAGGTAAGGGAGCGGCTGGGGTAGGAGGGCCGCGCTTCCCGTCCGGAGCCAGTGCAGGACGGCGCACATGAGGGGGGGGAGGGGGGCGGACAGAGGGTGTGTGTGTGTGTATAGAGCTGCTGTGTTGTGTGTGTGTGTGTGTGTGTGTGTATAGAGCTGCTGTGTTGTGTGTGTGTGTGTGTGTGTGTGTGTGTGTGTGTGTATAGAGCTGCTGTGTTGTGTGTGTGTGTGTGTGTGTGTGTGTGTATAGAGCTGCTGTGTTGTGTTGTGTGTGTGTGTGTGTGTGTGTGTGTGTGTGTGTGTGTGTGTGTGTATAGAGCTGCTGTGTTGTGTGTGTGTGTGTGTGTGTGTGTGTGTGTGTGTGTGTGTGTGTGTGTGTGTGTGTGTGTGTGTGTGTGTGTGTGTGTGTGTGTGTGTGTGTGTGTGTGTGTGTGTGTGTGTGTGTGGCCCGTCACTCCGTCTCAGGCCAATGAGAGGTGTGCGGGGGCGGGCGACCCAAGGGACCAATGAGATTTCCCCTAGGGACACCGGACATCCAGGCAGGCAAACATACAGTGCTTTCACTAATATAGTATAAGATAAAATGTTTTATCAGTAATACATTGAGAGTTACCTCTCTTTTCCAAGTATGTCCTGGGCATAGAGTTATGATGACAAATGCATCGTTACTAATACATAGTTACATTAAGAGAACAGGGTTATACATTATATACAAGAAATTGAATGATAATACTGTATATATTATAGGCGTATGTAACAGTTACAGAACAGATTAAAATGTGAGACAGCTTTAGTTATGAAAGAACATAGGCCAAGTTTATAGTACTTGCTATGGCGACTGCGACATTGCGCAGCACAGTAGCAAGTACATGCACTCCGTTGCGGGTGCCCATAATGGGCGTGATGGCAACGGGTGATGTCACGTGGTCGTGATTGCTGGAAGTCAGAGGATTTTTATTTCAACAGCGATCTCCGCGTGACGTCAGAGGGCACGTGAGTGGTTCAGCCAATGAGGGCGAACTGCTTATGGCCGCGCCTCCACCACGCCCACCTGTCATGATCTCTGGTCTCCTGCACCAGAGTGCAGGAATCTCTGTAGAACGGCGACGGCTGACGTCACGCGGTTGCGTCGCCCCTACTATAAGCTCGGCCATAGACTGGTGGCAGCTGTGAGAGTCTTCGGTAGATTGTTCCAGTTGTGATGTGTACTGTGAGACGAGGGAGGTTCCTAAAAAGTACACCTAGTTTGGCATGGGTTTTGGATAGCAGGGTATCAATGTGCAACCCAAATGTTAAATGGGAGACAAACCATATGCACAAATATTTGAAACTAGTAACAGGGGCTATGATGGTATTAGAGTTGGTTCTGATCTGGAGCTTATCCATTGGAAGCTTTAGAAATGTAGCCTTGGTCCCAAATACCATTGCTACAGTCTGGTCAGTGTTTAATGTAGGTCATACCTAAAAGGTCAGGTTAATCCCATTCAGACCCTGAAATACAGTATGGCAGGACAGGGAGCGGGAGCTTTTTTTAATAGAGTCCCAAGTACTATATCTATCTATCTAGATCCCTCCAAATAACATATGGAGAAACACCTGTGCTCAAAAAACAACACACCTTAGATACCTGGGATATATGCTAATTAAATATGCATAGTATATTTAATTGACTCACAAAAGATTTCCATAAGACCTATACTCACAAACCTAAGGCCCGTTGTGATGAAGGGGTACAAGTGTCCGTCTGTACAGGATCAGACCTCACAACCTCTGCTATTCAGGGCAGCAGCTCTAGCATTGAACTCTCTCTGATGCTTGATAGCTCCACAGTCACAGTATACTTTAGAACTCTACTGCTCACACCTGTAGTTAATCATATTCGAGGACACTCTACTGGCTCCCTTTAAAAGCAGACCGCTAGGTGTGAGCAGGTGCTGTGACTGTGGAGCTATCGAGCATCTGAGATAGTTCAATGCCAGAGCTGCTGCCCTGAAGAGCAGCGGTTGCGAGTTCTGATCCTGTTGGGACTGACACTGGTACCCCCTTCATTACAAGGGGCCTTAGCCTTGTCAGTATACAGTATGTGTTATTTAAACTTACTTTGCATATTTCATCACCATCTCCCAGGTATCAAAAGGTGTGCTTGTTAATGAGCACAGGTGTTTCTCAATCTCTATATGTTATTTGGAGGGAGGTTTTAAGGGAATAGATATAGATAGATTTTTTGGGGGGAGCAGGTGGTGGAGGGCGCAGGGGGTACCTCTACTAATATAGCTTTTTCTCTCCACACCCACCCATATTTCAGTGTCATGAGGGAGCTAACGCCACCAAGGCAGTGCTAACTTAACATGAAGTTAAACTTATTCTAATGAGATAACTAACAGCTGTTGTTTGTACATATAATTAGCTGTGTGGATACCCATTAAACTCAGGGAAAATAATGTCTGTTACCTATTTCAGTAATGTCATGTTATTTGCCCTGATTTAACGGAGCTCTGTTAATCTGCCCCTTAGGAGTTTATCTACAAAAGCCTCCCAGCTGCAAAAGTAGGGCAAAGACAATTAAAAAAAAACAGAGCCATATTCATCAAAGAAAAGGAATCCCATTGAAAGCAGTGGGAAATTTTCCTTTGTTAAATCTGCTGCAATTCTTTTGCTTAGATTCGGCCCCAGTTTGTAGCCTGGAGATGTTTTTAGTAAATAACCCCCTTACTCTTCCTACATCTGTAAATAAGTAAAGGTGTGAGGTGGCTGAGCTGTTGGTAGAGAGCAGGGAATCTGTATATATGGGATACATCATTACATAGCACAGCGGTGTGTTAAGAGGGGGGTGCTAGATTGTCTGGGGGGGGGGGCGCGGGTGTTACAGAGGACCTGCGCTTCCCGAATGCATTTAAAATAAATGCCGGGGATCGCGTGAGGCCTCTGTAACTGGTTTACCTACTTTGGCTCCAACGGTGCGTCTCCATGGCAACCGGCATCAAATGACACCATGGGGTCATGTGACCCCGCGACATCATTTGACGCCGGGGCCGTGCGGGGGGGGGGGGGGGGGAGGGCGAGGGGGAGAGCGAGCCGGAGGGGAAAGGAGAAAGGGGGCAGATGATGATACGTTTGCGCACCCCTGGCATAGCACATTATAATGAAGTAAAGAAAGTTAGTGGAGCAATGTATCTATACAGAATAATGGAAAATGAACAAATTACCCAAATTCAGCGCGGTCTTCGGTGCATCAAATGTTTGTACTAGTTTTTATGTATGTCAATGTATAAAATGTTTGCATGAGTTTATGTATATAATCCCATGCAAAGATTCGATACATTGGGGTCATGTATAAGTCTCCCAGCTGCATGGAGGAAACAATGGTGGTAAAGTGGAGCAAAGAAACTGTACCAAATCTATTATAACAACAAATCGCAATGGTTCATATGAGACATTTTTTGTTTGCTAAATGTGGTGCAATTTTTTGGCTCCAATGTCCCCCCTCTTTTGCAGCGGGGAGACCTTAATACATGACCCCCATTGAATAGAGGGCTTAATTGGGGTAAGGGGTACATGTCTTATTGCATTATATAAACATACTGTACACATGCTAATTGTACAGATATAAACTACATTGTACAACTGTAAAAATAGGGTAAGAGTAAATATCTAGAATATATATATATATATATATATATATATATATATATACACACACACACACACATACATACTGTTTAAATAGGAGAGAGCGTGAGGTGTGCCAATTGTCAGCAAGAAATACTAAAATGTATCATTGAATGCTGCCGCAAAGTATGACTATACACAAAGTCAGTAGATAGAATAGGGAAGGGGTAACAGGGGCGCACAGCAATGACAGTGATGTTGTAGTCTGAATAAGACTACAGGGACATTTAAGTGCCAGATCCAATAGAAAGTGTCAAAACTAGAAAGAAAGAGGATGCCAATATGGTGAAGTATGTATATATTAGCAATATAGTGTAAGAAAGACAGCTACTTACAATGTAGCAATGAAATCAGGCATTTCAGGATAAAAATCCTATCTTTGCTGTGGGGGTGCTTGCTTCAGAATCCGGACTCCACAGTCCTCACTGTGAAAGTCATCAAGTATACCCCTACCCAGTAGACTATAGACTCAGGCAGGGGTATATAAAACAAAAGGGCTTCTTTATTCCTCCACTGCAGATGTTATACACAGAGGTACTATACTTTCTCAAGCCCCCAGGCTTCTGGATGGTGCCTAGGCCCTCCTGGCAGAATTGAGGCTTCCCAAACCTGCTTGGTATTCTCTTCAGCCCCCCTGAGGGGGCTGAGGCACGTCTCACTCCCTTGAGGGAGATACTAGGACTAATTATATTTTGGAGCTGTTTCCTCCCTAGTGCAGAGAGGGAGGGCACAAGGCCTGCACCCGGATTGGCTGCACACAGACCCAGTTCCACCTCCACCTGTCACTCAGGGAGGCTGCCTGAGGGTGGGTAAAACCCAAGATGATAGCCTGCAGCTACCAGGAATTACATGATAGGGGGGCAGAAGTATAGCCAGAACCAGCCATGGCTACACTAGCACTAGTCAGATGAGTATGTAATATGATTTATTAATTATGGGTTTGCGGAACAAATATTTTATAGCGACGTGCACAATGTAAAAAAATTGGGAAGGACTGGGAGAAATGGAGCAGGATATTGGCTGAACGGGGGTCTCCCAATTATTAATGCAGCACTGCACAGCATAGTAAATGTTTCCCTTTCTGATCCATTTACTTGAATGGGGACATAAGGTTTCTTGCAGCATGGAAAGTGACTTTCTTAAAATACTGTGAGCTGCTTCCCCATCACGTTAAGGCCCAGTGTCGGCGCTGCACGCGCGCCTGGCAGGCTGGCGGCGCATGCAGCTGTGATCTTTGGTCTGTGGCTGAGCTGCAGGAGATTGCGAGGAGGGGGCATGGTGAAGGCGCGGCCATGACATCACCCGGCTGGTTCACCCCCATTGGCTGAACCGCCGTGGGGGCGTGGCAAGTGCTCCGTCGCCAATTCTGAAGACAATTTTATTGTCTTCAGAAAAATCTTGTCGTGCAACGCAGCGCCCAAGGCAGCTGGTGGTCCCGGCCCCATTGAGGGGCGGTTCTTGTTACTGCAGCGCATGCCATGTACTGGGAACCTAGCCAAAGGTTCTGAACTCAATTCAAATGAATGGAGGTCAGAGACTTCTTTGAGATTGAAATGCTGCTTCACTGCATGTTGAATTAAGGATCTTGGAACTTTCTGCACCAGAATATACATAGAGAGGGTGACCATTCATCCCCGTTTTGCCGGGACAGTCCCGGTTTTTCGTGTGCTGTACCGGTTGCCTGACTGTCCCGGGAATGTCCCGGTTTTTTGTGTCGGCGGCGGTGCGCGGGGATGGGGGTGGGGCGGTGTGCAGCGGCGGGGAGGAAGAGGATGCAGAGCAGCCCGGCAAGTATTTTTTCTTACTGCCAGGGGTTGGGCTTCTGCAGAAACGTGCCGGGCCGCAGGGGATTGGATGGAGAATGCCGGGGGCAGGGCTTTAGAATGCCGGGCCGCAGGGGATTGGATGGAGTATGCCGGGGGGCAGGGCTTTGGCTCTCTCCGGCTTTCCCTCCCCCGGCACTCTGGCCCTCCCTCCCCCGGCACTCTGGCCCTCCCTCCCCCGGCACTCTGGCCCTCCCTCTCGCTCCTCGGAAACTCGGCTCTCTCCCTCACTCCCCCGGCTCTCTCCCACACTACCCCGGCTCTCTCCCTCACTCCCCCGGCTCTCTCCCTCACTCCCCCGGCACCCCGGCTTTCTCCCTCACTACCACGGCTCCCCCCCTCGCTCCCCCAGCACCCCGGCTCTCTCTCTCACTACCACGGCTCCCCCCCTCGCTCCCCCAGCACCCTGGCTCTTTCCTTCAATCCCCCGGCACCCCCCCTCACACCCCCGGCAACCCCCCTCCCCTGACACCCCGGCTCCCACCCTCCCCGCTCAGAGCCCGCTCACAGCCTGCCGCCTCCACTGAACCAGCAGCCGCCGCCGCCACAGGTAGGCATATGGGGGGGAGAGGGAGATGCTGCAGGTGGGGAGAGAGGGAGATGCTGCGGGGGGGAGAGATGGAAGTGGGGGGGGGGGAGAGTGTGACAGTGTGTGACAGTGTGACAGTGTGACAGTGAGTGTGACAGTGTGACAGTGTGAGTGTGACAGTGTGAGTGTGACAGTGTGTGTGTGACAGTGTGTGTGTGAGTGTGTGTGTGTGACAGTGTGTGTGTGACAGTGTGTGTGTGTGAGAGAGTGTGACAGTGTGTGTGTGAGAGAGTGTGACAGTGTGCGTGTGCGTGCGTGCGTGTGTGTGTGTGTGTGTGTGTGTGTGTGTGTGTGTGTGTGTGTGTGTGTGTGTGTGTGTGTGTGTGACAGTGTGTGTGCGTGACAGTGTGCGTGTGTGTGCGTGTGTGCGTGTGCGTGTGCGTGTGTGTGTGTGTGTGTGTGTGTGTGTGTGTGTGTGTGTGTGACTGTGTGTGTGTGTGTGACTGTGTGTGTGTGTGTGACAGTGTGTGTGTGTGTGTGTGTGTGTGTGTGACAGTGTGTGTGTGTGACAGTGTGTGTGTGTGTGACAGTGTGTGAGTTTGACAGTGTGTGTGTGTGTGTGTGTGTGTGTGTGTGTGTGTGTGTGTGTGTGTGTGTGTGTGTGTGTGTGTGTGTGTGTGTGTGTGACAGTGTGTGACAGTGTGTGTGTGTGTGTGTGTGTGTGTGTGTGTGTGTGTGTGTGTGTGTGTGTGTGTGTGTGTGTGTGTGTGTGTGTGTGTGTGTGTGTGTGTGTGTGTGACTGTGTGTGTGTGTGTGTGACTGTGTGTGTGTGTGTGTGTGTGACAGTGTGTGTGAGAGAGTGTGACAGTGTGAAGCTAGTTGTAAGGTAGAAGATTTGACAGCAGTAGTTAATTAAGTAGTTAATTGACATATTTGTTGCATTGTATGTTTTATTACTTTTAAGAGATCTAAAGCAGTTTTTCTTTTTTAAATCTGACGCTTTGTTTAGTAAATAAGTGTCCATGAAGTTAACATTAAAGCTGCAGTTCAGGCAATATCATGCATGTGTGTTTTTTTTTTCATAAATCAGTTCTGTAGTAAGAAAAATACTTTTAGCATTTTCTGTTTTAAAAACAACAACTTTGAAAGACCAATTTTCTTGTATTCTATTTTAACAAGCATGTTTGTTGCTATAGCAACCATTTACATTCCCCAGATTTAAAGATGTCGCCAAACTTTGCCGATCAATACACAGAGAACGAATTGACCGGCAGCTATGCAGTTCTTTAGGTAAGTAGAGATTGACCACATGAAACTATTGAAGTAAAAAAAAAAAACGGGAGCTTGAACTGCAGCTTTAAGCTCTCCCCAGAGGATATTGCAGTCTAAAGGATATCATGGTAACTTTAAATTCTAGAAGTTAAGAAAATCGTTTTTTGTTTTTTTTAAGAACAGGGCATGCTACGGGGGAAATATACTAACATTGTTTGAGAAACTCATATAGGCTTCTGGGGAATTGCTGGTTTAAAACACTGATACAACAAAAACTATTTTCTTTTAAATTTGAGAAATACTAAATATAATTAGCGTCATTTATGGAGAACATTTCTATGAAAGAACACGCATTAGCTTGAATCGGAAAGGCTTATACATTCCCAGAGAATACATACGGTACTGTAGGCCAAGACTGTGACTGATCTTGGCTGCTAACCAGTTTCCCATTTGCTTCACACTTTGTAGTCAGTCACAGAACATACTGAAAAATGAACACAGATTGGTGGTAGAGAGCTGTCTAAGACTTGCCCAAAAACATCGAGTGGGAACGAAGTATTCCTAATTAACAGAGGTCAACACATCCTGTGATGGAAGAATGCCTAGATGATGCTTTTTCTGAGCACAATTATTAATACTCTTACCAGCCTTTTCTCTTGTTCTTTGACCTACTACGTTTTTGGTTGTCATCCATTTCTTCTTAGCTTTTGTGCAATCATGACTTGCTTCCTTTTCAACTACAGGCACTTTACTTTATTAGCAAAGCTTTGTTATGTACACTACGTTATACATAATTGTTTTATATGTGTGCATAAGTAATGCGCTTGTATGCACAAAATCTGTACGACACTGGTATATAGCATCTAATTAACAGTACCTAAAAGCTGTTAAATAGCATAATTACCTGCAGTTATTGTCATGTTAAATCAATTGAAATGCTAATTGCTTTCCATTTGACACTTATTGGCCCACCTCCATCATAGCCAAGTATTTTGTGCTCATGATGAATTTCTTTGTGCTCTGCTGTGCTAATCAGTCTTAATCGGGGGAGAAAAAATATGTACCCACAGCTTCAAATAAAGTGTGGACAAATTCAGCCTAATTACAGACTCAACGCCCTTGCATACTGGTACTTGAACAACAAAAATGGTACCTTCACTCTGGATATGTTCTTGGCCATATCAAACTACATTGATATGAGATGTTTGTTTTTCTGTGGGAGCTGAAATCAAGCTCTGGGACTTGGTTGAGGAGCTGGTTGTTAACATGATTGTGTACACATTAAATTAAACAATGAAATCACTATACTTGCAAACACTAAATTACAATGTATTGGCTATTGGAGTTAATTATTGAATTATTTCTTGCTGTGCTATAGAGAGAGAATTGCATACACACACTTCATTAATCAGAATGAACAGAAAAATTGGGTTCCTCCATGTAGAGATTGATTTGTGTCCCAAAGCTTCCGCTTTCTAGTTCCATGGGGTAACCACTTTAAGACAAGGGAATATTGAGGGCGTTCAATGCAAACCATCATCTGACTGGAGCTTACACAATATTGCTGGGGAACAAGTGCACTTTTCTGTATTGGATACCTATATAAACCTACCCCAATATCTCATTCCTCACTCTGTACATCTCCAGTCCATGGACGCCCACTGTTAAACTCAATAAAAAGCATACGCAGATCCCCAAAATCAGGATATTTTGCCGACCCAACCAGCCCGCCACTAAAAATGGGACAGTTGCTGAAAACCCTTGTAATGCCATTGTAATACCCTGACAAACTACAAAGGAGCTGAATTCTGATGATCACCAACCCATAGCCTATACTTTTCTATCTTCTCTGTCTGACATTCGCTGTAAAGGTGATATTACTAATAGGACACAATGACATGTTTAAACAAGTGATTGTTAGTTTGTAAACATGCCACAATAAGCTTGAAATGAGTTGACTGCCTTTGTCATAGTTGGGGATTCGCTAGCGGGTCTTGAACGCGAGCCGATGCCCCTTAACACTGCTATAACAGTCAATGGCAGATAACATAGCTCGAGCTCCGATACTCATATCAGAGCTTAATAAATCCCTGCAGTAGTAAAGTAGGATATGTCCTATATCCCCATTGGCTGGAAGGTTCTCAAGACATCTTGCTTTTCCATGACCCTATTAAGAAGTGAACATTTTCATTTCAAGCAAAACCAAAATGTTACAGTAGGATATTCAAATAAAAATAATGATAATTACACATCTTTAAGCCTATTACATTTCCAAATGGTTTCCAAAAAGTTTATTATACCACATATTACTTTTTATGATCACTTTTAAGGATGCTCCTTCCACTTAATACCAATACAGTGATGCCCCTAAAAAGGGAAATGTATGAAGTCATTTGACTCTGCAAAGCTACATGTATGAACATTGAATAAATTACTTTGTAGTCTGGAACGGGTTTGGGCCATTCATAGAGCCTCCTTATCCAGGGAAAAAATATCCATGGTCAAACTATCCATCACACAAGGCAACAATCAGAGAATACAGATAAATAATGCAAATGTGGTTTACCATTAGAGAAAATGGAAATATAAATGTTTCCTATACTAAATACTGTATAGTAGATTATTATATGACAAAACTGTGATAACAGCAAATATGTGCTTTTTCCCATCGGGCTGGAACACAGTTTGAATAAATCTTGTTCAAATTAAGGTTTCACACTAGTTACATTGTTGGCAGTGAAAAAGGAAATAGCAAATGCTCCCATAATTATCAGACACCAGCAGAAATATGAAACCATATTTAGAAAGCAATATAGTTTTTACTTGTTCCTATTCTGAATGAAATATAATTTATAATCTGCTTCGCTCAATGCTGCTTTCAAAGACTTGTCGAAGATGAACTTCTTGAAAAAGCACTGTGAATATAGTATATTTTTGTGAGAATAGAGAAGTGACAGCTGCATCATACTTAAATGGCCTATTTGTATGGAATACATAATGTACCATGGATAAGACTAAGTACATCAGACAGGTTTCTGCTAGCATTAAACAATGGAGGGAAATGTGGCAATGTTTTACTCTGAGCAAAACAAACCCATCTGAACCTTGCATGCTAGTGACATGATTAACTAACAGCCTAATCGTACTACAAGGTAAGTGTGCGCAACTCCAGCTCTTAAGGCCCCTTCCCCCAGCAGGTCGGGTTTTCAGAATATCCCTGCTTCAGCACAGGTGGCTCAATCAGTCCCTGCTCCAGCACAGATGACTCAATCAGAGACTCAGTCTTTGACTGATTGAGCCACTGTGCTGTAGCTGGGCTATCCTGAAAACCTGACCTGTTGGGAGGGGGGGAGGGGGATTGAGGACTGGAGTTGGACATCCCCTACTATAAGGAATGGATAAAGACATGAACACATCTTAATGCAGTGTTTAGTAGCTATCTTCCCTGTATCACTGGGCTCCATACTAGGGACATTTTACAGATGTAACTACTGTAGACTTGCTGTCTACGGTGGCTTCCTTCCGAATGGGACTCTTCTTGTATGTATGTAAAGCGAAAATGTACTTAAAGTGAAGCACTACCTTTTCCCCACTTATTGATGCATTTACTGTACTGCAATCGTTATATACGTGCATAACTGATGTAAATAACGCATTTGTAACAGGCTCTATAGTCTCCCTGCTTGCGCACAGCTTCGGTACAGGTAGGGAGCTGGTATTGCTGTTCAGGACGTGATGACCGGCGCATGCGTGAGCTGCCGTTTGCCTATTGGGCGATATGTACTTACTCGCGAGTGTACTTAAAGTGAGTGTACTTAAAGCGGGGTATGCCTGTACATTGTTGAGGTTTTCAGCATAAATGTGATTATGTGGCTTATAATATATCCACTGCAGCAACTGATCAGGCCAAAACTACTTAAATGAGGAATTTCGCCCAATCGGCCACTTAGGCGGAAATAGAAAAAGCCTAAAAATGATTCCTGAGATTGCAGATGCCCCAAAAAGTCTGAGTTTTCTAGACAGTAGTGTAACCTTGTCACTGCTAATGAACAGTTAGGTTATTAACGGAACATAAACATTTACATTTTTCAATAAGATCTCTGCATTGTGTGCAGGGCTCTAAAGGGATTGTATGCAGCATGACAATGACACATGCTCAAAAGGGAGATGCTGATGAGGCTGTTTTAGCTCACATCTTCCTCAGCCAAACCAAGGAGGAGCAATTAGGCATCCAACATACCCTACAAGAGCGCGCTTGCCCTTTGCACATTCCGGCACCCCACTGTTCAGCTTCCAAAAAAAAACCCCTTAGATTTCAAACGTCCGTGCCAGTGTTTCTAGTATTTCTCATTTATATCCTACTAGCTGAGAGACCCGGCGTTGCCTGGGAGTCACACTGTCCCGTCCCCCCCACACACACACTGTCCCCCCCCCCCACACACACTGTCCCCCCTCCCCCACACACTGTCCCCCCCCTCACACACACACACTGTCCCCCCCCACACACACACTGTCCCACCACACACACACACTGTCCCCCCCCACACACACTGTCCCCCCTCCCCCACACACTGTCCCCCCCTCACACACACACACACACACACACACACTGTTCCCCCCTCCCCCACACAAACACACTGTCCCCTCCCTCCCCCACACACACACTGCCCCCCATCCCCCACACACACACTGTCCGCCCCTCCCCCCCACACACACACACTGTCCCTCCCCCCCCCCACACATACACTGTCCCTCCCCCCCACACACACACACTGTCCCTCCCCCACACACACACTGTCCCTCCCCCCCACTCACACACGGTGTCCCACACACACTGTCCCCCCCCTCTCCCCACATACACACAAAGGCCCCTCACCTCTGCCAGGACTCACAGCACCGCTCTTCTCTCCCGCGCTCCTCCGATTGTCGCGCGCCTGGCCCTTCTCTGCTCTCCCTCTTCCTGTCTGGGGAGCGCTGCGCACGCGCCCCCTCTCTGCAGAGCCGCCGGGAAACGCAGGGAAGGTGCAGGGCCTGTCCGTGTGACGGGAGTGACGGCCACCGGGAGGGGGGAAGGTGCAGGGCCTGGAGTGACGGCCACCGGGAGGGGGGAAGGTGAGCTGCGGTCCGGGTGACGGGGGAGAGTGACGGCCACCGGGAGGGGGGAAGGTGAGCTGCAAGGGGGCCTGAAGCAGTGGTGTGAGTGTGTGAGGCCAATGAGAGGTGTGCGGGGGCGGGCCAAGGGGGCCTGAAGCAGTGGTGTGAGTGTGTGAGGCCAATGAGAGGTGTGCGGGGGTGGGCGGTGAGTGTGTGAGGCCAATGAGAGGTGTGCGGGGGCGGGTGGGCCAAGGGACCAATGAGATTGCCGCTAGGGACAGGGAACACAGTACAGACAGAGAAACATACAATGCTTTCAGAAATATATAGTATAAGATTTAAAAAATACATTTAAAAAAAGACTTATCTTGTGGGGCAGCATAGGGAATAAAGGGCCGGTCCTCAAGATGAGGAATGGCGCAATGTCATTACAGTGCTATGCTTTTCCATCAGTTCCAGCCACAAATCACTGTCTCTTCCAGCTGCATCCTGTACATTCCACATGCTAGAGAGAGCCCTTGTGCCATAGCCCGACATCTACCAAGAGTGCATTGACCTTCTGCTTTGCAACAGAGCAAATGGATACGGCAAGAGGATATAACTGTGCTACTCAAATTAATACATTACAATATTTCTGCTGTCTACAGAAATTGTCCTCTCCTTGTTTTATAGTGCAGCAAAAATATATCCTAATGGTTTAGGGTTTTTTGAAAGTACGTGTATACTACCTCAGTAAAAAACATAAATTTTCTTTAATTGGAAGTAATGGTATTGACTTATTAACTTATCCATCAGAATACAGTGAAATGAGGGAGTACAGAATATTTGTCGTGCTTCAAAATGATCGGAAAAAAAACAACAAAGAGCCTATTTAGAATGTAAATGTTGACATTTTTAAATGCGCTATTAAATGTGCACACTATTCAAAGGATGTGCGCATATCAACTGAAGTGGCGGTGCAAAAAGTGGTGCTCCCATGTTACAGGCGTCAACTGAACGTTTTGCACCATCTGGACTTTTACCAGGGCAAATATAATTGCCATATTGGCAAACAAGGCCTTGCGATGTATTCACTTCTTGTGCGTTTCATTGAAATTACTACACCAAGTGAAAGCCAGAGCAACGAGAAAGACAAAAAGAGGACAACAGGAAAGCTTAATTTCTTTAAATTTATTGGAATGCTTGTTTTGGCTTTTCAGAAAATACTCTCAGCGCAGAATACATTTCGCTGAAGTTCTGTGATGTGCATCAGTGGTTACTTTGTCTCCCCTATGATCACTTGCTCAGACCTTTGCCACCACTTGGCATACGTATGCACTGATACACCACAAGCAGAGTGTGCTCTGGTAACCTGCAGCTCCCATTATAAGATTAGATGATTGCTAAGGTTACAGCACACATCAACCTTACATTATTGCATTGGTTTGTTTTATACTGTTACAATTGCTTGTCTGTACTGAATGCTATACTGTAGACATAATCTCAGCTATAAAATCTGACTGCTCTGTTATAATACATATATTTTTTTTAAGTAGTAATAGGTTTGTGATCCTTTGCCTCCTTTGAAAATGGCCATGCTGCAGCATATAGCAGTACTGTATATGACTACTCATTTCTAGCTGCCAAAGTCTACCTGCCAAAAGATATTGCTCTATATATACAACATGTATTAATACTGATTACATCAATACCCCATCTAACTACCAATCCGAAACACCGGTAATGCAAGTATTGTTGGTTTTTGAAGGTGTGGTTCCCATTAAGTATTTTTAAATGAGATTTACGAATATCCACTTATGTTTGAGGTCCAATTATGGAAGGGGCCAATGATTACGGGAGAGAGAAGACAGAGGTAAGGGCAGCAAAACCAACCCTAAATGTAAGCTTATAATATTTCCCAACATTGGGAAGACAATGTTTCAAAAATGGTTTAAAAAATATTTACACCTCTTCTGAATTTTGTAGAAGGTGTCAACCACATAGTTTAACCTACTACACCTATCACTGCCACATATAGTTGGTTTTATTTAGTGCTCTGAACCAGGGATGCAGCACACACAATTCAAGCATAATTTCTGCTAGAAAAAGCATAGAACTGCTGGTGATCTGACGGAAGGGCTGCTGCCCTAAAATATTATTGCTCTGTTTTTTCTTATTCTGGACTAAGTTCTAAGTAGAAAAAGGCAGCGCACTGCCAAAAAAACAGGAGGAGGCTCACAAGTACATTAAAAAGGTTTATTCCATGAAGGGATCAAACATATCCCCAGATAGCAGCAAAAAAAGCACCACACCTGTGCTTTTTTTTGCTGCTATCTGGGGATATGTTTGATCCCTTCATGTGATAAACCTTTTTAATGTACTTGTGAGCCTCCTCCTGTTTTTTGGCGGTCCGCTGCCTTTTTCTGCTTTTTCTACTTTCTGCTACCCTGTTGGTGGATCAGCACGCCGCTTAAGGAAGAAACCGCAATTGGACCGCACTGGAGGAAAAGTGAAGCTGAACAGTGAGTCACCCTTGTGGGTTTTTGCTACCATTTAATACAGTTTATGGGACAATCTATGTACTAATATGTGTGTCAGTGTCCACTAGGTACTAGTCCCTTTCCCTATTAGGGATGTTAAACTAATTATAATCTCAGTGCAGAGGTCCAGGTCGGTTATATATATATGGGACTGATCTGTTTTTGATGCGCCGGCCACTCACAGTCTAAGTTCTAAGTAAACTATCCCTACTTCAGCATAGGTGGCTGTCATAATGACTGAGCACCTGTGGTAAAGCAGGAATATCCTGAAAACCTGGCCTGTTTATGGCTCCTGAGGACTAGAGTTGGCCACCCCTGCCATATATGTAAGGGTAGTGGGGACAGTACTATCCTATATTTATTTATAAAAATGTTTTACCAGGAAGTAATACATAGAGAGATACCTCTCGTTTTCAAGTATGTCCTGGGCACAGAGTTAAGATGACAAATAATACATGGTTACAAATACATTTACATAAGTGACCAGGGTTATACATTATATACAAGACATTGCGTGCACAGTTAGAGATAATATATATTATAGACTTATGAAACAGTTACAGACCAGATTAAAATGTGTGACAGCCTTAGTTTTGAAAGAACTTAGACTGGTGACGGCTGTGAGAGTGTCCGGTAGGTTTTTCCAGTTTTGGGGTGGACGGTAAGAGACAAAGGAGAGTTCTGTTCTGGAGCTCAGTCATTGGAAACTTTAAAAATATGTTTCTAGCACTGACTAAATACTTTATTGTAAACTTTGAGTGCTGCCTATATCTATTGTTTGTGCTGCACATGGTTTAGGTGTCAGAAAGCGGAAGGTTATACAGAAAATCAGCATGGTAGGTCTGGCAACATAAAAGGAAGTCTGCACCAGGATATATCAAACATTCCGGCCCACGTTATAGCTACTGTTTCCTAAATGATGTGTCTCTAGGAGACAGTCATAATCAGCCCTGGACACAAACGGACATTCAGGTAACATGTTACGGGCCATGAGAGTGTTGGCCCTTATTCACCCAGGGTATTGTAGGAGTTGAAGGCTAAGAGGTGAATATTTATAAATGTCTGAAATATTTCACCAGGAATAAATACAGGGACTCTCTATATCACTAACACTGCATCATTCCCATTTCCTGAGCGAGAGGTAACCCATTTGTACATAAGTTATTTCTTTCAACACTGACAGTGCCCTGGTAACGTGCATTTCCTAGGGGTATTTGTTTATATACGCTCATAAAATCAATTGTTCTAACAAGATGCTAAGTACAGTATCTGGTAAAGCAAATGAAGCTGTCATTACAATAGCAGGACATGTTTAAAAATGTATATGCTGCAGCATCATGCAAAATAGATTATCTTGTCCAAAGCTTCTCCTAGCCCTTTCACTGTGCAGAAAGTCTGACACAGGCGTGACACAGACTGTCCGGCATCGTGACCATGTGTAGCAATCGCATGGTCCTGATCTGCCCCCTGACGTGAATGGGAGAAGAGATCCTACTTCCAGGCCTGTTACTTTGCAAAGAGTGGTGTAAGCATTGTGCAATGACAATGATACTGCATGGTAGAAAGGGTGGTCCCCTGGATGGAGGCTGGATGATTGGCTTGAGGGCATGCCCATCAATAGGCTTGTGTGTCTTTAGGGGTGTTGCAGTTATATTATACACTATATTTTCTTTTGGGGAGTGTAGATTTAGGGATCTGGTAGAAATTCTGAGTATACAGATGTATCAACTGCCATCCAAAATGCATTAGCCGCATGTAAAAAAAAGAGACAGGGCTAATGCAAAAAGGGGGTGCGACCAATGCTCCAGCAGGTGCAAAAATGCCTGCTACAGCTGTACTTTGAGTCTTTTCTCTGACACTAAATAGTAATTGAGCGTGCCTAGGTGCTTGTATATTTCTGTGTAAGTCAGAGTGGATTCGTTAAGTGACATATTAACCTTTACAGGACATTTACGATCTGCCCATACACGCGTTGGTGTGTAATATGCCTTTTTATCCCAACGGAGGGAGGAGTATGTAATCGGATTGAAGGCCCTATGGGTCTGTGGGAATGGGCCTGAAGAAGGGGCACCTGCCCCGAAACGTTGCCCCCCCTCATGCTACCATATCTCTTTCCCACTGTTGTTTTATACCCTTTTCCCTTCCCCCTCTTCCCCACCTCCTGTGTGTCATTCCCCTTCCTTTCCCCCACCCCCTCCATCTCCATCACGTTTGGTTCGTACTTGTATATACACTTTGACAATATTGCTCAGAATACAGCATTATGTGTAGCATCTGATTGTTCATTTAATATATTTTTTTCTTTTTGGCATATACCTAGTGTCCAATCTTCATTTATCTAGTGTGTGGGGAATCCTCCCATTCATTTCTATGATAGAAAGGAGGGGTTGGGGTCCCCCCACTATTCCCTTGCAGAATAGTGAGCTAAAGGGGAGCTAAAAAAGTAAAATTAGCTTCAAACAACTCTGGACACAAAAGAACCCCTTATTAGATGCTCTCTAAGGTCTGCCAAATCTGGGCTACTACCGTTATGTTACCTTGATAGTTTAACGGGTAGCCACAAAGCTAATGTTGTACAAAAACAACGGCCCTTCGGCAAACTAGCATCGTTACATTAGCTGTATTAACAGGGATTTTTGTTATGCAGAGACGCGTTAACCAATACACTGCACATGCGCATTGGTAAAACTATAACGTCTGTTCCAATTAACGCAGAGGCGTTGTAGACGCGTTAACCGGTGGGATAGTGAGGCTGGCAAGTCTGCTCCCAAAAAGAGGAGATGATTTTTTTGTAAATGGTTTTGATGTTAGTTTCCCTGATAATTATCTCTGGATTTATTTTTGACACACAGTGATGTAACTGCTCACAACGTCGGTCTCTTAGTAATTATTGTTATAATATCAAGACACATTATTGTACACCCATTCCAGTGGCGTAGCTAGACATGGGCGGGCCCCTGGGTAAAACAATTCAGTGCCCCATTAATATTAATACTAACTGTAATTTGTTTCTCTCTCCCCCATCCTCTCCCTGATCCTCTCTCTCATCATCCCTCCTCATCATCATCATTCCCCCCCATCAGCTCTCTCTCTCCCCCCCCAGCTCAACTCTCGCTCCCCTCTCTCTCTCTCTGCTTCATCTCTCTCTCTCTGTTTCAACTCTCTCTCTCTCTGCTTCAACTATCTCTCTCTGCTTCAGGTCTCTCTCTGCTTCAGCTCTCGCTCTCTCTCTCTCTCTGCTTCAGCTCTCGCTCTCTCTGCTTCAGCTCTCTATTTCTCTCTCTGCTTCAGCTCTCTCCCTCCAAGCTCTTTCTCTCCCATGCCCACCTTTGGCGGGAGATGATCAGAGGAGCAGCCGTCAGAGGAGCTGTGGCAGCAGACACTGGAAGTAAGAAAGACTTCCGGGTCAGACTGCTAGAGGGCGCTCCTCCCCTGCTGTCCTCTGCCTCTAGTGATGATTAGAATACTGGCATATCGTTTAACACGGGGGAGGGGGGCACCGCCACAAACCATTACCCCCCTGTCTCAACAGGGGGGGGCGGGAAAACGGGCCCCCCAAGATCAACGGCCCCTGGGCTTTGTCCGGGCTATAGCTATGCCTCTGACCCATTCTTCATACAGTCAAGATTATATACAGTACCATATTAGGTAAGACAAACATATCCTACAGTAACTTTAATCACTAAAAACAATAGTATAGTTTATTACGTGAACTTTGTAACAGGGCCTTAACTTCTGTCTAAAAGGGCTTCAATAGAAAGCCTGTATTGGTCTGAGGAATCTAGCAGGGAGCTGGTTAATTGCAGCTAGAGACTGAAGAAGAGATCAGTGTATCTCGAAAGCTCGCACAAATAAAAGCATTTTGTTAGCCACAGAACGGCATCATCTATTCGTATTTGATTATTAAGCTCGGCTAACATGGTACATATATGTACATGGTACATATAAAATAAAATAAATATCCACATTGCACACACCTGAAAACAAAGTTCCGTGCTTGTTTGTATTTGTAAGTAGAATTTCTAACCAATGGGAAGGTGTTTTTATACAATACTTCATGCCCTGTTGAGGTTGAATTTGAAGTCCAATTAGATTTAGTTTTTTATTAGTATAATGTTCTTATTGACTTATAATCCATAGATAATTGACAACCGTGTGATGAGAAAGACAAGTCAACCTTAGCAACAAATAAAACGTTCAAACTTGCAACATGATTAGGAAAACTAATTACAAAAGTTCTGTTAAATGTAGAATGCTGCAACAGTTAAGTGCTATTTATCAGTGGGTTTCAACCTAATTTTGGTTAAGGAACCCTATAATTATATTTTGAGATTCTGCGGAACCCCATCCCTCCATAATAGTGCGTCCGAGACCAGATGCATTGCAAGGAACCCCAACCCTCTCTAATAGTATGTATTGTAAATTCTTCTGTATTTGGTACAATGTTTAAATGACCTCAAAGTTACAGGGAACCCTTTAGGGAGTCCTGAGGAACCTAGTTGAAAAACACTGGCCTAGATGCAGTATATAAAAAGGCTATAACAGATGTGGAGCATGAATTCACAGTTGAAAAATCCTTCCACACCCCAGGTTCACCAGGAGGTTGCAGGGGCCCAGAACTCCAGCCATTATCTCGGCCATGGGCAGTGTTGTAGAGCGTGGGCCCATTTATGGAGGAGGGGGGAGGGGTAGGGTTGGTTAATAATAAAGGTTTTCCTGTAATAACCATATTAAGAAAATGATCCTGATAATATTCAAGTTAGGAGAAGGAGCACTTACTATACAATGAATAATTGCCATGGGTGCACGATCCTATGAGGCATTGATCGGTGCGGCGGTTGATATTATAGAAGAAAATCAATACACACCCAATATACCTTTTTCCCAAGACACTGCGGGAAAACATGGTGCTGAACTCACAGCTGGCCATTGCCGTGTTTTGCTGTGGCGTCTGAGGAGGAGAGTATATTAGCTATGTCAGTGCATTGTGTTCTTAGGAGCTCATTCTAGTAGCTTCGATAAAATCA
Source organism: Ascaphus truei (assembly GCF_040206685.1). NCBI lineage: Eukaryota > Metazoa > Chordata > Amphibia > Anura > Ascaphidae > Ascaphus > Ascaphus truei. The sequence continues at coordinate 35,261,799 of NC_134492.1, read as the reverse complement.
CTGCCAAATCGAACGGTTTGACATTACCCTACCTCATGGTATGGCATTTGTGTTCTCATGGTAATCACGGTATTCACAAACAATTAAGAAGAATTATCGCAAGTCACAAACCGTGAGGTAGGAAAATGCCAATACCGTTCAAAATAGCAGTGACCTTATCTCAGCCTTTTTCTAAGTTCTACTGCTGTGATCTTCCCGCAGTCTGTAAGAGCTGCACAGAGGGAGTTGCACGGAGAGAGTTGCCTCTCCCTGCACAGCTCTTACAGGCGATCACACTGTTTTCATTTACATTTTAATAACAGAGTATTGTAGCATGGGGTGTCCGGAGCTGAACCGCATTAATTTCATGTCCGGGGAGCCCCTGCTTCCCAAGTTTCAGGCCCCAATATGGGGTGTTGGTATCTCCTGTGCGTTTAAATCTCCCGGTCACGTGACGCAGGAAATTTTTAGACAGTGCAGGGAGATACCGACACCCCATACCAGGGCCTGTAACTCGAGATGCAGGGGGTCCCCGAGGATGAACTTAATGCGGTTCAACTTCGGAGACCCCTGCTCCAAAATGGTGTTATTAAAATAAAATCAAAACAGCTTCATTAGCTTAGCGGCTAGCCGTAAAGGCAATAAAGGGGTTAAACCTGAGTACCTGGTTTCTTGGGGATAGAGGGAGAGAGTGAAGGGGGTAGTTGCCCCAGGGTGGGTGGTTAGGCGTAACGGGAAGGTTGTGGGAGGAGTTAACCCTTTCACTATCATAGCAGTGGTAACCGCTATGGCAATGAAGGGGTTAACCACACCCGCTACCCACCCGATCAGCCTAACCACACACGGGCAACTACCCCCATCACCCACCCCTTTACTTCCAAGAAACATTAAAATACAACAACCCTACTACCCATCCCCCAACATATACAGTACAATAATGGGCAGAATTACTATTATCCAGATCAGGATAATAGCGCAATTGCTCATTAAATATAAAACAATACCCAGCCAGCATAAAGTAAATTAAAGTTCTACCTACCCCTGCCAGGATGAAGGCTGTCCTCGTCTTCCTCCTCAGGCAGCAACATTACAATAAAAAAAACTACTAGCCACTAACCCCATAATCACCTTAGCAGTTAGTAATTGCTATAGTAATTAAGGGGTTAACCCCCCTCCCCCGCTACTCACCCAGGAGGCCTAACCTCCCTCCCCGGGGCAACTACCCCCATCCCTTTTGATTGTCACAGTGGTAAACCATTTGCCACAATGACAATGAATGGGCAACCTAAAAAAAGTATGAAATAAAATACAATCAATCAATGTGTTTCTTACCTTTGCTGGATTCACCCTCCGAATCCCACTCGGGTACCATCTCATGACCGATGACGCAATGCTCCCCATCAGCCGATGCGAAGAAATCCATGATCATATGTTGATTGAAGAGATTAGAATTAAGTTATTTCCTTCTTTCTATTATTTTTTCTTCTGTCTTCTCTGCTGTACAATCCAAAAGGGTCCGGAGATATTTCCCCAACGTCTTTTTTGCGGTCAAATGGAGACGGGACACGGTATGCCCAGCAATCAGATTGGTTATATATACCATGTGATACCTTTCCTTTTGACTTCATAAAAAAGGGACGGAAGACACCCAATCAGATAGCATGCATCCCTCCTTTTTTGATGACATCACAGCACTCCAAAAAAAGGGAAAGGCATCACATGGTATACAGTATCTACCAATCCGATTGCTGTCTATACCATGTGATGGCTTCCATTTTTTTCCTGAAGTGATGCCATCTTAAAGGAAGGGAAGCATATACTCCTTAATTGGCTGGCTTCCCTCCCTTTTTGATGATGTCACATCCTTAAAAAAAAATGGAACCAATTGGATTGGGGGTGTACCATTTGACACTCAAATGTCTCATTTGACCACAAGAAGACCTAGTGGGCAACATCTCCAGCCCCTTTTGGATTGCACAGCATAGAAGACGGAAGAAAAGAAAGGAAATAACTTACCGGAGACGTCTCTTCAATCAACATACAGTATGATCGTGGATTTCTTCGCATTGGTTGTTGAGGAGCATTGCATCGTGGGTCAAGAGATGGTGCCCTGGTGGACGGGAGTAAAGACTGAAAAGGTAAGAAACACATTGATTGTATGTTTTTTAATTGTGTATTTGTTTTAGGGTGCCCATTGACTGCCAATGTGCTTATCTATGCCCCTTTCTGGGTATAGATGAGTACAGTGACAGGCAATGCTTGGTTTTATTTAATTGTAATGTATTGTATTTTGTGTTATGTTTTGTTTTTTTTCGCTTGCCCATTCATTGTCATTGTGTCAATCTATGCCCATATTGTGGTCATGGTTTACCAATCACAATCAATCAATGGCTTTATTGTGAAACGCTTGTTTTTATTTAAATGTAATGTGTTTTATTTTGTAGCTGTTTTTTTTTAGCTTGCTCATTCATTGCCATAGTGTCAATCCATGCCCATATTGGGGGCATGCTTTACCACTGTGACAATCAATGGGTAGACGGGGTGGGGGTAGTTGCCCCTGGGAAGGTGGTTAGGCGTCCCGGGTGGGTAGTGGGGGAGGGGGGTTAATCCCTTGATTACTATAGCGGTTACTAACCGCTAAGGTGATTAAGGGGTTAGTGGGCAGTAGTTAGTTTTTTTATTGTAATGTTGCTGCCCACGGAGGACGAACAGGATGGTGGTGAGGAGGCAGACGAGCACATCCTTCATCCTTGCAGGGGTAAGTAGAACTTTAATTTACTTTATGCTGGCGGGATGTTTTATTTTTAATGGGCTATTAAATTAGTTATTATCCAGATCTGGATAATAGGGATTTTGCCCATTACTGTACTGTATGTGTTAGGGGGGGAGTTGTTGGGGATGGAGGGGGTGGGTAGTAGGGTGCATATTCATTGCCATTTGGGTTATCTTTGCTCCCATTTAGGGCATAGGTAACCACACTGGCAATCAATGGGAGTATTGGCTAATATTGTGTTTTACTGTTTATTGGGGGTAGAGGGGGTTGGGTGAAAGTGGTATTTGGCCCGTAATGGGTGTTTATGCCTACCGGGTGGGTAGCGGGAGGGGTAAACCCCTTCATTATCTTAGTGGTAGTAACCAGTAAGGTAAAAACAGGTACACATAAAGTGGACCAAGTAGGTGCACAAGAAGTATACATCAGTTGCTGAGAAATGGCCAGTTTCTATATGTATGTTGTAGGTCTTAGGCAGAGCTCACCAGGTGATTACTGTCTCTCACAATAAATTGGCTCCGGAGCACTATGATAATTATATGGAGGACTCACCCAGGTGTAGCCATCGGTGCCGTGCCCGTAACAATCTTCTTGATGTGTAGCACCGCCAACCCTCGAACGACTCGTCCATCGTGAGGGTGGTCTATGACCGGCGGTGAGATGATATGCGGCCGATCCAGCAACCCGGCGTGCAACCGGGAGAAGTAGATGAACAGGAACACCTCGTGGAGGAGAAGAACGCGATGCACCGCCGTGCAAACAGAGCGAAGGCTGGTCAGGTGATTCAAAAAAACTTTATTGCTACAAGTGTAGAGCTAGCAGATACTTTGACGCGTTTCAGCCGGTTGGCCTTTGTCAAAAAGGCCAACCGGCTGAAATGCGTCAAAGTATCTGCTAGCTCTACACTTGTAGCAATAAAGTTTTTTTGAATCACCTGACCAGCCTTCGCTCTGTTTGCACGGCGGTGCATCGCGTTCTTCTCCTCCACGAGGTGTTCCTGTAGTAACCAGTAAGGCAGGGGTGCGCAATGGTTTTCCTCTGTGCCCCCCTGCTGGCTGTCCCCCCCTTCTTGCGCCTCCCCTCCACACCATGGCTCCGGCATTCTGACATCACGACGTTGCGTTGTGTCCCAGTTTGCGCACAACTGTGCTAAGGTAATGAAAGGGTTAATTCCTCTCACAACCCTCCCGGTAGGCCAAAACACCCACCATGGGCCAAATACCACCTTCACCCACCCCCTCAACCCCCAATGAACCGGGCACTGGTATTTAACCCCTTCATTTCCTTAATGGTTACCCTATAAGGTAATGAATCCGCCTATAAATATATTTTTATTACATAGGATGGAAGCAGGGGGTCTCCGGAGCTGGTATTAATGTGGGTCAGATCTGGAGACACTCGGCTTCAATCCGATGCAGTAAAAGTACATTTTTTTCTTCTAAGTCACACCGCGGATCCAATCTCGCCACCCTTGAGGTGGTGAGGTGAGATCTGCGAGTTGTGTCTGTGATGTGATTAACGAAGCTACTTGAAAACCTAGATTTCTAAAAAAGAAAAGATATGCAAGTTTGAGCATTTTTTTGAACTCCCGCATGGTTTGTCTGAGCGGGAGGGAGCGCTACCGCTTGGGGAGAAGCCGTTCTCGAGCGAGTTTGGCACGCTATCGAAGCTTTTTGAATAACTACCTATGCCAACTCGTTTGAGAAGTGCTCAAAATGCTCAATGAGTTAGTTATCGAACCTACTAGAATAGGCCCCTATAGTCTGTGATTGTGATCGAAACATTGTTTCTTCAATAAAACAACCACAGTAAGATCCACAAGAGTGCATAGTTCTTCTCTTATATCAAAAGGGGGGAAGAGGGGGGCAGATCCTATTTACAATGTAGCTAGCTCTGCCTTCTTGAAACGTATGTATCTTAAACCAGCTGTACCTAAAATGCCAATGACAAGCGAGGCTGACTGATAATATCATGATAATAAAACATTTCAATATCGACTTGTCATTTGTTATTATCCCGATATTACTACCATATTGGTATATTGCCCAACTCTGCGGGGGCAAGTGTTGGTGGCCCCCGAAGCTCGGGGACCTTCCTCCACCAAACCAGGACAAGTTTCCTGGCTATAACAAAAGACAGGGGTGCCCAATGCTACATCAAATTGACAAAACATATATGGTAATAAGTACAAAGTTCAAATACTTCAATAATAATAATAATTACTTGGTTATTTAGTTAAACCCTTTGGCCAAAGCGTCATAAGCCTGCATACCAACGTCAAGGTATAACCAAATTAATGCAGGTCCTACACTACACTACACTGTGAATCAAGTTTCCTGGCTGTCCAGTATCCTGCAAACCAATGGGTCCCCAGAGCTGAAAATAGCTTTGGGCACCTCCTAGTTTCTACATTGTTAAAGGTGGGGTTCAAAGAATTGGTCAGGGGGTACGGTTGCTTTAAATTAAACCAATGAACCTGCACATCTTCTTCTCCCTAATCAGTGTCTCCTTTGGTACATGCTCAAGTGTTGGAAAGCACCATAGCTTAGAATGGAGCAGCATGTTCCAATCGTGTGTTTGTATAGAACTGTTTGAATTAAATATTAAAATGAGCTTGAGCACAAGTGGGGATTGTATCAGAAAGAACCCGCATCCTTTCACTGGTAATTCTGTCGTTATTTAATTTAAGTTTCTCAAATACCATTAACTTGACATGAAAATATCTACTCTGCGGGGCTCTGCTATCACCAACAATGGAGATTAAATTAACATAGAATATGATGCAGCGTTAGAGCTTACTGTATATCTGGGCTCATTCCTAGTTTGTGGCTTGTAAATCCTCTGCTAATTATAGTACCCACCGTTAAATGAATGTTATATATGTGTGTGTGTTCGCGGGGAAGTGTGCGGGGCACCCCGATGAGTGCCGGTACTGCAGGAATGTTGCAGGGGCAGCTGGTGAGACGAGCCGCTCGCCAGGAGCTCGTGGCGTACCCGGCTAGCGGGGGCCGCCATCTTGGATTGCGCGCGCAGGCGTGAGTTAGCACATGCGCAGGAGGACCCACGGCGGACATTACTAAGTTGCGCATGCGCAGTACACTTGCGCGTGCGAGGCAGCAATAGGGATTTGCTCCGCGGGGACTACAAGCCCCATGGTGCTTAGGGGCAGTGTGACCACATGACTGCACACAGCGAAAAGGGCTGCGAGGATCTCCTGCTGCAAGTAGGATACATTTGCCACGCTTGCACCACGTTAGTCAGTCAGGGCTGGGACACGGATAGGGGAGGGTGTATATGTGCAGGGTGTCTGTGGCCCTTACACTAGGCCAGATTCCCCCTAGGCCCTGACTCACTTGGGAAGCTTGTGGCTGATACAGGGACAGGCCCTTAGGTAGGGACCCTGCCACATTAGCCGTTTGATAAGTCAGGGACACAGCTACAACGCTGCGCCGCCCTGACAATTGTGGTCTGGGACCAGACCAACCCACAAGATACAGAGACTATCTTCATGGTGGGAAACTCCGGCGGGATACCACCCCACGCGGAGGCGGACTCGTCGCGGATTACATCGCTGGATCGGCGGATCCCCTCTGTCTTCTAGTCGGCGCGCCCGGGTGCTGGAGCACCCGGCAGGTACCTATACGCCAAGTGCACCAACAAGTACACCTCACCTAGTGGGCAGCGCTGTCTCACACATTGGGGTTGGATGTGGGACTCTCTGTGGATATGGTGTGGGGGAACACGGTGGTGGGCTACGGCTGTGCCAGGCTTGGTGGGTAGTTGTACCTATTAGTGACCATTAGAGCGTTAAGGAGTTATTCCTGTGCCAGTAACGGTTATTGTCATTGGGTCCTGTGAGGGGCTCCTCCCACTACACTGGGATCCCTCACAGGTGGAGGCGCTGCACCGAGAGTATTGTATTATATCACCCTGGGCTCCCCGTGGCAGACGCTTAGGCCTCTGTGAGCCAACAGGTAAAGGCAGCACCGGTAGCATCTTTACAGTATACCCCCAATCTCACTTAGGGGGGGGGGTACATGGGCTACATTTGGAGGCTCTGCTGAGATCTCTGACCTGGGGTGCCAAACTCAGTTACAAATTATGTAATTTTCATTAGCATTACATTTCTGCCCTGGAGCTACAGTCTACGCTGCAATAATGATGGCCCAACTGTGCTGAAGCAGAGGGCTAGTGCTGTTCTAGTTGCCCTGAGGCGAGTAGTCGGGATGCCTGAAAGGGGTGCTCTGGTTAACTTAGTCCCAGGAGTCTCTGGAGAGGGTCTGCGATACTGGCAGCCAAGAGGAGGTGACTGCCCAGGGAGAGTTGGGAGCGCTTCCACTAGTGGCGCAGAAGCGGGACCGCTTCATGCCAATAGCCACCTGTGAATACGAGGTGCCCCAACACCGTTCCCCTGTGGAGGTGTCCCTACTCTCATCATCTTCTACCGATGACAGTAGCCTTGCATCAGTGGTGATGCGCCAGCCGGCGGACCACCAAAGTGAAGCTGAGGACAAAGAGCCATTTACTTCACCTGCTGCGGATCCTGCTGTGTGCCTGTTTGCCCTACAATGGCCGGTCCGGCCTACAACGATGGTACCGTCTGTTCCAGGCTTGAGACCAGTACCTAACGACGAGGGTGAGTGGACTGCCCCAGGGGTGTCAGTGTGAGTTCCCAGGTGACCGCGGAGCACGGTAGCTCCTTAAGCATGGTCGTCCGGGTGAGTGGCTCGCACAGGCATCGTGTCCTAGCGGAGATGTCCTCCCTAGAAGACCTAGAAGGCCTCCCGAGCGGAACCTGTGGATCAGCGCCCACAGCCTACCTGCCGAGCGGAGAGAAGAGTAAACCCCATAGCAGTGCCCAGTGCAGCGGAGGCGGTACCTGACAGCGTTCCAGATGACCTGACAACCGTTGGGAGCCAGCAGAGCAGTGAGGCGCCACCCCTTTACTCTCGGCAGACGGCCACGGAGGTATCCAGAAAGAAGGACCCTCAAGCACTTCCATCCCGAGACCTGTATCTTCACCTAGATTTCGTGATGCCTCCAGAAGACGTCACTTCTGAAGCGACTGCCGAAGGGGACCAGATCTGTGCTGTGACCGCTCCGGTGATTACTCCCTACTCCAGTCGCAAAATGGAGGCGCTGCACCGAGAGTATTGTATAATATCACCCCGGGCTCCCCGTGACGGTGCCTTAGGCCCCTGTGAGCCAACACGTAAAGGCAGCACCAGTAGCATCCTTACAGTATACCCCCAATCTCACATGGGGGGGAGTACATGGGCGACCAATATATATATATATATATACACGCGCGCACACACACACACACACACATATATATATATATATGCAACAGATTGCCTTCCCAGCAGGGAAAGCAAAGAAACAGCACTCAGTAGTACATAGCAAAAAGATTGTATTCAAGCAACATGACAGCACATGTGTACTTGGTTTACACATGTGCTGTCATGTTGTTTGAATACAATCTTTTTGCTATATACTACTGAGTGCTGTTTCTTTGCTTTCCCTGCTGGGAAGGCAATCTGTTGCATATACTTGTCTTATGGAACATGCACCTGATGATTTGACTGTGTGTGTGTGTGTGTGTGTGTGTGTGTGTGTGTGTGTGTGTGTGTGTGTGTGTGTGTGTGTGTGTGTGTGTGTGTGTGTGTGTGTGTGTGTGTGTGTGTGTGTGTGTGTGTGTGTGTGTGTGTGTGTGTGTTTTAATACAGAATAAAGCAGCTATAAATTTAAAGCGTTATTTTTACACTGGTTTTGCAGTCGGAAGACTTGTATGTATACCTTCCTTTATATACAGCAGTAATAAACGTGACATAATATAACACAATGGGACACGCACACTTTTACCCTGGGTGGGAGATATCCAGTGTTGCGTCTGTCTCGCGCGTGGATGTGGAAGTTGGGCCCAACTTCTGGGTGGGCCCAACATCCAGTGTCGGCGTAGCCCCCTACAGCTGTGGCGCCCAGGACAGTGGTCCCAGCTCTTCAAACCACCCCCCCACCCCGGCAGCTCTGCGTCAAGCCACTAAAATACGAGGCAATTATGCGTCCCGACAGACCTTTACGGGACAATACCATGAAATAAGGGACAATCTCGTATATAAACACATGGGATGTCTGGCAACCCTACATTAACATGTCTAGAACATAGCAGGGGATGATGTCTTTTTAAGACGTAAAACCAATTAGAAGGGACGTACAGACTCAGTGATTTAAAAGCATTCGCTCCATAGGAAACCAAGCTAAAAAAAGGGAACAATTGCTAGTTAAAAATAAAGCAGTGTGTAAGCTGAGAGCTCTGTTTCACTGGTTGTCACTGTTTAACATATCGCCATGAGATCTTGCTAGCAAATCAGCATGCAGCTTTTTATTCCAGCTAGCAGTTTTAAAGAATATTAATTAACAAAAGGGGGAACGTCTGTAAACACACAGCTCAACAACACTATTTTGCTTATCACGAACAAGCTGGCCCTTACTTACGGAGAGTGGATGCAACGCAAGCCTATGAGTGTGATTTAAAAAATAAAAATTGTCCAGACAAATAAGTGGAAACAATGGCTTTCGACCACCTACGATGCTGGTGGCTGTTAGACCACAAGTTATGCTCGCACATGACACACAGCTCACTCAGGGAGCAGTAAATATTAGTACAGAACTGTCACTCTGGCTTTAGTCTGGAACACTGCATTCTTTGCTGTGCTCTGTGAAGGAAGCATTATGACCAACTGCAGTCAACTTGACTAAGTACATTGAAGTGTGATGGTGCAAACCTAGGGTAACACTGCATTTGTTATCTACAACACGGACTATTCTATTTTCAACAAGCATTACCCCCATTGGTTAAGAGGTTTTGCATTTCTTAGAATTAGATGTTATGGGGGTTATTTACTAAAGTGTCCCAGGTGCAAAACCCATGCAAAAGAATCGTACCAGGGTTTTCGACACAAAAAATCCAATTGCTGTCAATGTGTTTTTTTTTTTTTTTTTTTACACTCGTAGATTAAGTTTTCGAAACCACTATGCGTCAATATATATTGTTCACTTTATTCCATTTAACCCATGAAAAAATATAAATTTACCCTATATATGAGACCTTCACAGCAGACTAATATAAACAGGTCTATTTTGTGTGAGGGAACTCAGTTCTGGCAACTTTTTATAAGGGATTCGCAGGAAATATCATTTAGTGATCTTGACATCAAAGAACAATTCCTGCACTCCTCCCAAAATGGGCTAAAATAAACCAGTGCAATTTTTACATTTAGACCCCAAGGGGCCTATGCACTAAGCGTTCATAAGGCACTTATCGGCCAAAAGGCCTCCAGCAATTCTGTAAGCAACGATAAGTGGGCGAAAAAAAGGCTGAATCACCCAAAAAATGTTGCTCAAAAAGAAAGAGAGTAGCGGTGATAAGCCACTTTTCGCCACTTTTTGGCATGTTCATAAACTCGTGCAATTCTAGTAGCAGCGATTAGGTTATTGATGCCTATCGCTGCTCTAGAATGAGTTTCTCCCAAAATCCTCACGCCAGAAAAAGTTGGTGTGAAGGTGTTGGAAACCTGCTGAGAAGCGGCGAGATGACACGTAGAAAACATAATGCTTTTTTTCTGCATCGCATTGATGCCGGGAGTCTCCAGAGCTGCTGCCCATTAAGATCACCCCCGGACACCCACGGGGACCCCCGCTGGCCTATAGTATTAATCCTGTTTATAAAAAATAAAATATGGTTTTATGTGGGGGTACAGGGGTGGGTTGTGTTTTGGTGGTTATTACTTATTTTAATATACATTGTATTATTAGTGTATTGTAGCAGGGGGTCCCCGGACCGGAAACCAACGCGGTTCTGCTCCGGTGACCCCCTGCTCACGTACACTAGAAATAAAATTTAAATGAAAAAAATATAAATTTCGGACGAGATTTGCACAGGGAGAGGCGGCTCTCTCTGAGCAGCAGATGGAACTCACCGGGAAAGGCCTTTTCAGAGAGGCGATCATCACGCCGCCGGCAACTCATCCATTTTGTGAATTTTGCTATCGCAGGTAATCAACGCTTTCTGAATACCGTGATAGCAACGCTCACAAAAACGGCGATTCAACATTTTTTATGAACCTTTTGTGCATAGGCCCCTAAGTCTGTGAAAACAAAGGAGTTATTTGGTTGCATCTTTTGATCAAAACATGATTCATGGTTGGCACACTTGGAGATTGGTTCAACCACACAGCTGGTCCCACTGGGGCTGAACCAGGGGAGGGGGGGTGGGGAGTTGGATGTTAGAGGTATGGCAAATAGGCTTCCTCGAAAAGGGGAGTTTTCAGGGAGTTTTTGTATTTCAAGCTGAATAATGTATTGTAGTTGAAATATATAAATACTTTTTTAGTTTTTTTTTATATATCGTTTTCCTGACAGTAACCCCATTGTATACAGTAGCTCAAAACGTAACCCTATTTCTACCAGATCTTGTAAAGACATAAGGAAAGAGATTAATACTCTGAGCTCCACTGACCAATATCCCAAATGAATATAACGTTTGTAAACGTTAATGATTTAATACTAGGTAACCTCATTTCATTAAACAAGTAATAGGGGTGCCTAACAGAAACGGCAAAGCTTGTTGTCTGCACTCACTTGGGGAAGGACGGTTTTTATTCTTTTTAATTGTTATGAAATTCCCTTGAAATTGCTCTGACGGCCATGATCTAAATACAGCATATGAAAAGACAGTGACTCATTGCACCACTGCTTTCTATAGGTGAGCTGTACTGACTCAAGGCCTTTAATAAGGAGAGTAGGACAAGGGGGGGGGGTGTCGTTAACAGCATTTCGAAGGACAGGATTTATATATCTGTGACTGATTGAAAAGCAAGAGAGTAATAATAAGCTGCAAGGTCTGGATTTGAACCCCTTTGCTGCTAGAGCGGGCTGCAATGCATTGCAAAGCAGTTCGGTATAATAGAGACTTCGATATTCCATCATCTAGAGAGGACTCATGATGTATAAATGTTTATAATTTGGACAAAAAAAAGGCCCAGATCCACAGAGCCCCGTTAAAGAGGCAATCCAAGCCGGCAAATTGTTTTGCACTTTTTTTTTTAAACATAGGATTGAAGCAGGGGGCCTCAGGAGCTGAACCGCATTCATTCCCGCTCCGGGGACTCCCTGCTTCCGGAGATACTTACCTCTGAAGGGTCTTTCTACAGATCGTGGAGAGGGACTAAAGACTTACCAATGTGCTTCATCAAGGAATGTTCAACCACATCAAAAAGCACATTTAAAAGGTTACAGTCCACCAATTGGAAAGATTTCCTAATAAACCCATTAGGGGCAACAGTAAATCACAGACAATAAATGCATACCAATATATAAAGAATAGTCCATTAAGATCACAAGTGATCTGTAATACCGGCACAACACAAAAATAGGAAATAAAGGGTCATTTATTAGGTCCAAAAAGCACACATACTGTAGGCCCGACGTTTCGTTCCCCAGTGGGACCTTCTTCTACGTCTTCAATCTCTTAGTTCTACCTACAGTATATATTGTTTATTGCTGGAAGCCCTCATAGTGTACACTACCTGTTACATGCTACAATTCCTAAAAAACAATAATAGGAAAGGTTTTGTCCGTGGAAAGGGACACACAGATGGAGCGCAAAGTCTGTAGATGGAGGCAGAGCTGCCGTACCGAAACTATGACTTTTCATCCAGACATGGGGGAGCAAGAAGAACACACCCGCGGGGACCACCCCCGGACACCCGCGGGGACCATCAGAAGGCCCCCGGACACCCGCGGGGACCATCAGAAGGCCCCCGGACACCCGCGGGGACTACGTGAGGGCCCCGCCAGCCTCTGGTACCATTCCTGTGCATAAAAACAAAAATTTGCTTTTGTGTGTGTTAGGGGGGTATAGGGGTTGTTGGGGACACGTGGTGGGTTGTGTTTTGGTGGGAAGTACATATTGCAATGTTTATTGGGGGCAATTGCTATTGTGCCTTAACCCCTTCATTGCCTTAGCGGCTATCCGCTAACGTAATGAAGCTGCTTTAATGTAAATTTTATTAATAGTGTGTGGGAGCAGGGGGTCTCCTGAGCTGAACCGCTTTGATTTCTCCTCAGAGACCCCCTGCCTCCCCAGTTACAGGCCATGGTATGGGGCGATTCTGGTGCCGGTATCGTGGCTATTTTTAAAGCGTCCACGTCACGTGACCGTGGGATTTAAATACTAGAGGAGATACCGGCACCCCATACCCGGGCCTGTAACTCGGGAAGCAGGGGATCCCCGGGTCTGAAATCAATGCGGTTCATCTCAGGAGACCCCCTGCTCCCACACACTATTAATATCATTTTTATTAAAGCTGCTTCGTTACCATAGCGGATAGCCGCTTCATGTCTTGTAGCACGATAAAAAAAATTGCATAGTCGGACGCAAAAGCACTGATTTTATCACTGCTTTGTGAATAGTCCCCTACGAGTGGCTATAACAAACAGTATAAATAATTTGGGCTTCTGTAATTAAGGACTTAGAGAGAGGGAAAGTGTGTGTGTCTGGTAACAGCTAAGGAATGATGCCTAACAACATCTAGGGCCAAGAAACTGCAATGTCTGATACAGGAAGTTACTGAAGTGTCATGTGCTCCAACCAGAGGAAGAAGTGAAAGAGCCAGGTCTAAGGTTTTAGACTAGGGAGGAATAGTAAGGTTTTAGGGGCTTATTTTATGTCCCTGATCAATCTGTTTTCAGACGAAAAAATCCATTAACTTCAATGAGAGGCCAGAAGACTTGTGAATATTTATTTTTGTAATTGATGAACTTTGCCAATAAATACTTAATTTTTTGGTTAAATAAAAGTCCTTGACATCCTTATTGTTTTGCAAATGCTCCCCTGCTTGTCACCCTAAACAATCATCCCTGTATCCATATACCATCTCCTTGAGATACATTTTGGACAAGCCAGACTTGCTGACCACTAGATCCTCTTGTGGGTCGACTGGTAACCAATAGACCCTCCCCTGGTTTGGTAGGCCACATAGGCATCAGAAAACCTCAGGGATGTGCTTTGGGGCACGCACAGGGGGCATATGGGGGATGTGCAAAGAAGGTTTGGGGGGGAAGTGCAGGGGCTAAATAAGGAAGGATGCATTGTGTGGGGGCTTATGGGGCTTTTGGGGGGATGTTGGGGGAATTGGGTGAGGGGGATGTGAAGGATGATGGATGATGTGGGAAGTGCAGGGGTTTATGGGGAATATTGGGGGGGATGTCCAGGGGATGATGAGCGGGAGTGAATGGGATCATAGGGGAGGAGCATAGTGGATGAGATGTTTGGGTGATTGGAGGGACGTGCAGGGGATAGTGGCGGTTGTGTATGGGGGGTGGGAAGAATGTTGGGGCACTGGAGGGGGAGAGATTTCCGATACTATAGCAGAGCTTTCCAGTACGGGGGTGAGCTTGTCTGGGGTATGGGGATCAGGAGGTGGAGCTTCTATGGAGAAAGTAGGTGCCTTCTGCCTCCCTGTAAAGGTCCACATTTGTGCATATGGTTGTTAAGGGTGTTTACAAATAAAGCTTTTTTTTTATCTTACTGTTTGTGATCCAGTATTTTTGAGGATGACTTTGGCTGAGTGCGCTGATGCAAAAACAGTGCCATATTTATCAAAATCAAGGAATCACATCACATCAACTGGATTTTTTTTCCATTTATAAATGAGGTACAATTCTTTTGCACCGGTTTTGCTCAAGTGTTTCAGCTGGGAGCGTTTAGTAAATAACCCCCAATGTCCAACTCCTCCAGCTCCAAATGAGTTTGCTTTGCAAGAATCAAACTCTGAACTCTATTTAGAGCAGAGGACCTATGTGCAATAATTCATGGGGTCTACGTATCAAGGCAATTTTGACAAAATAAAATTCGTACTTCACTCCAATTTTGCCCCGGTCTGTCCCAGCTTGTGACAGGTCAGTAGTAGGAGTTACATGGTGCACATATTATATTTTGATGTATTACAGTCTTCATCTCTCTGCGTCATTCCGTTCCCTTTCATTTGTCCCAAAAAATCTGCCATATCTGAAATAGCATAAATCTAAAACTCTGCAACTGCTCTCACTTATGCCACAACTCTTCACCGAAAAACACAGCAGTCCATCAAAACACACTTTTCTCTGCGTTGTTACACAGACTCCTATGTGATGATATTGACGTAGTAATTGTATTGGAGGGGAATTACAATTTCCATTCAGCAATGTTTCCACAAACCTTTTTTTTCCCAGCATATTGGATGCCAATGTGTTTTTGCAGAAACATTAAGGCAACATCAGGTCTGTGTAGGATGTAGGTAATTTTAGGCCAAACATTAGAATCGTTCCTCGAAGGTTTCCATTCTCAGAAAGCATGCAACAGCGGGATTATTATCAAACGTTTAATAGGGATTCGTATGTAAACTTCCCTTTTAAGATCAAAAAGGAGATCTAACAATTTTTGATCTTACAAGGGAAGTACTACATTTTTATATGTAGGAATGGGCCAGGAAAGAGGGCTGATTGCCCCGAAACGTTAACGTTGTCCCCTTTAAACTTTGGACTGTTTGCGTTTTTACTTTTTTTTAGTATTTTTACTGTTTTTTTTCTCTTTATGTTTGTTTGTTCCCCTTTTATTCCACTATGTTTGGTTGCTCTGATATTTGTGTGTTTCATTATCTTTTAGTCCTTATTGGTAAAATATTATTCTGGACTCATTTTGTCTGCATCATCTATAAATATCAGTACAAATATTGTACTTGGGACTAATTCTGACTATATCACCTTGAGTGCGTTGTATACATATATATTATGTGGGAACTCCTTGTCTCCCGGTACCTTATCTGTATTGGCCTGATTAGGCATAGTTGTTAATTCAGGTGGTGCTGTTTGTCTTATTTGTTATACATGGCACATAATGGTTTTAAAGTGTCTTTATGAGTTCTAAGACAATATTAAAAAAAGTAGGTCCAGATCCACAAAACTCTGTAATTGAGTTAACAAGGTGTTAATTTAAGTTAGTGTATCGTTAACTGCTAACAGGTATTTTAAAAGCTCACTAAAGCAGTGTTAAGTACTGTTTCCAGCCGTAACAGGCCTTGTGCTAGCTATTGCAGCCAAAGAGGTGATCCCTCTAATGCCTATTCGCAGAGCTCAGTTAAAGTTAATACATGGTTTTAACGGTGCATTAGTTAGGTCATACCTAAAGGTGGCGTTTCGTTAGCCACAGAACGGTATCATCTATTTATTTTTTGATTATTGAAGCTCGGCTAACACGGTACTGATACCTCTACATGTATATATATATATTAAAAAATTTCAAACCAACTTTACCCTGCCAGAATACCCAACTGCGCTTATAGTGCCGGCGGCGACGTTGCGTCAAAACAAATGCATTACCACCGTCGCGTGCACTTATAGTAAGCGCGACGCAGCGACGGCTTAGTCGCGATCGCTGGAAGTCATCTCAATTTGATTTTTCCAGCGACCGTAGTGACGTCGCTGTCACTATAAGTGTAGCCTTACCCAGCCATCGGTGCATGACAGTGACCACATCAAAGCAGCCAGGTACCGCCCAGCACTCTGACTCCTCCCAGATTCCCCAAACCCAACTGAGGAAGCTCCCTGTACCCAACGCCCAGTAGATACAGCTCCCTGTGCCCGATTGCGTATCCTAGGCTCCACTTGTAACTCCACCCGCTCTGATTGGCTTTATCCTCCCCAATGTTCCAATATTGCCACAGCTGTGACAAACATAATAATCATTCTACAGCATTATACATATCCTCTCTTTCTTTTTTACCATCCCAAAAATGGAAGGGATGGTGGGAGATTTTTTCCCCAGCCTGGGAGCACGTGACTGTGCTCCCAGGCCTCTTCCTCTCCCCTTTATGGCCTCTACAGACCTCTCTGTCCTCCCCTCCACCACTAGCCACCCCCAGCGTCACCCTTCACACAGTTAACACATTCCTGCCCCCTAATGGGCCAGAGGAATGGGGCCACCTAACAGACCTAGGGATCATAGCCCCAACGAAGGGAAAGAGTGGGGAAAATGGGGGCCATGGCTACCAAAACAGGGGACACCCCAGTATTACCGTCATGCCACCCTTCTCTTATGTGTATATCAGGGCTCTCTTTCTCTCGTTTGCCTTTGCTTAGTTCAACATCTTCAACTTAAAAAAGCAGGAAAGCAGCATACAGGTTCCTGCATTGTTTATGTACAGAACATTATTCTGTATTAGTGATAAAATAATTTTTGCCCGGAACCTACAGTAGTTTGGTTATGAGACATTACACTGTTTCACAGAACACATAAATAAGAACGTTGGAGGTTTCGATATGTCTCTGTACTATTATTTCATCTATGAATAACTCCCATATTTGTCCATGAAAGACCATCAAACTATGTTAAATATGCAATTCTCTAGGACCTATTCTTCTCTGTGACCTATTTTCTAAGACACAAGTACTAGAAAAGGTACTTACACTTTTGTGTTTGTCCTCCCCGAAACGACAAACAAGTTTAAGTCACCTAAATGGGTGTGGGATTTGACAATGCTATGTGCACAATTGTAACATGCAGCCTGAAAATGCTCGGGAAATAATGTATTTGTTTAATGAGGAAAACAAAATGTAATATAAAATAAAAATAAATAAAATCGTATCACCAAATAAATTGCGCACTGCTGTAACGAATCTCAGGTTACTGGCAATGGAAAGGAAAATAGAACACAAAACCCCAGCAAGCTCTTTTTGGGAACCCCTGAGCCCCCACAATATATATATATATATATATATATGTGTGTCAAAATGGAGTGCTATTGAGCGTGGCATATGTATACAACAGACGTCAGAGAAGCCCAATGCTACATCCAACATGACAAAAATACACAGTAAAATACTTATATATTCTCATGAAAAGGTGTCATTTAGTTTAACCTTTTGGCCAAAGCGTTGTAAGCTTGCGAGCCACAACAAGGCAGATACCCGTTAGTGGCAAGGGAAAGGCAAGCAGAGCAATGAGGCTGTCTCTTCCGTGAATCCAAGTGAGCTACAGAGAATTCATACAGCATAACCTCTAAGCCAGCGGTGCGCAAACTGGGGGCAGGAGTTTTGTCTGGGGGGGGGCGCGGGCTGTTACAGAGGCCCCGTGCTCTTCAGCCAGGCCCCTCAACAAGAAATCTTACCTTGTTTCCGCCGCGTCTCCATGGCAACGCGGCATCAAATGACGCCGCAGTGTCATATGACGTGACGTCGCCGGCGTCAAATGACGCCGCGGGTGACGTGATGTCACGCGACCCTGGAGCGTCATTTCACGCATGTGGAAGGTAGGAGAGGGGGTGTGAGACCGGTGGAGGCCTGGCAGGGGGCGCAGCTTAAAAAGTTTGCGCTCCCCTGCTCTAAGCAACAACATCTTATAGACAAACAAAATTTTGGTTGGTCAAGGTGGCATTATACATAATAAGTTCAGTGCTTTGTTGAATGCAATAGTGACCTTTTCATTATCTTGATATGACCATCAGTCATCCATGAAATTCATTGACATTTTAGTGACAGTGACATGCAGTTTAAGGTGCAACAGCTTTATAGAAGGCAGATCTGCCCATGTAAAAGGGATCTTGGCAGTCCTACACTTTCCATTCCTTGAGTACCTGTACCCTTTCTTCACCATGGGATTGGTATGTCCCCTTTATCCTAATCCCTTCCCTAACCCAGTCTCTGATGCTCAGCTATAGGGACAATTAAGGGTGTTTTACATATAAAGTATAGTTTATTTAAAAACACTTTTGATAAATGTTAAAATGTTAAAACTAAATACCTTCAAAATTATTTTTTTTAATGAAAACAGGTAGTGTCTTTTTTTTCCTATTGAACAGGACTTTATTACGATAGATATCGTTATGATGATTTCCTAATTTCGTTGTTGTGGTATATGTGTTTGCTATTGTCCAACCCTACCCTCTACTAATTCATTTGAATGTTTGACTTTTGCGTTTGTCATTTTTCTCAGGGAAACAATAAACTGGAACAATAAAATCCAGACATAGGGGCCAATGCAGAGAACTGCGAGAATGGCCATTCGCCATACTTTAAACTCTCCATCTTTTTGGCGGATTCCCCTCGCAGTATGCAGGAAAGTGCGCATATCTGGGAGAGGAATCCGGCAGAGAGATGGCGAGCCCTATAGTGTCATTGCTGTGCATGCCAATAAATATATGAAACTGAAGGGGTTACTGGTGTATTATTTAGTTATATATATATAGATATATGTGTATGTGTGTATATATGTGTATATATATATATATATATTGTGGTTAGCAGGGATGGGTGCAGTGTGTAAGAGCCCCCCTGCATCAATCCGAGCCAGGAAAAGGGACAGATTTTTTTTCTATGTCCCTTTTCGCCGCTCAGCATCACTTTCTTGTTGGCGGAGCGATTTTGAGAAAATCTCTCCATTTTATAGCCGCGATCAGCGCCGAGATGCTGATCGGGGCTACTAGAATACAGCGGGGTTTTAAATTGGCGAGATATTGCATCTCACCACCCACGCGGCGAGATTTTTTTCACGCCAAAAAAAAACGCCGGATTTTCCTCATCTCGCCAGTTTTTTGCCATTTACTGAATTGCTGTAGGCATATTTGGCAAAAAACTGGCGAGATAGGGCTTCTCGCCGCTTTCTGCATTGGCCCCTTAATGAGTTGACATTGGGATTTCAACAAGGTTCAGCTGCTTCGGAGACAGTGTTCCCTATACAGTGAAGGATGAAGAACAATATATTCTCTTCTGTACAATCTCCCGATTCTTTATCCCACATCTTCCAAGTCCCCATCAGACTTTACTCAACCAGACCATTATTCTCTTCCTTTGAGTAACCCCATGCTTTCTACGCTGTCCCCTTCGCCGTGTAGTCAAAGTTGTCCTTATCATACTCCGCGTCCCTCTCTCCCCACTTATTCTAGCACTGGTTAGAATTTTCTCATTATTTCTCTCTCTCTCAACATTAGTTAAGTAAACCCGATACTTTTTATTCTGTAAGTGTGCTATATAATTCCTGGAGCCTTGTTAGTTTTTATCTACACTCTATAAAACTGTATCACACCATTTTAAATTGCTAACTTGTAAATAAATATCCACATTATCCACATTCCCTGTAATTTAACTGCAGTTTATTTGTGAAAGGGATAAGGGTATCACAAACTCTATTAAAGCAGCAGTTTATGACATCTCACCATCAGCAATGCCATATCTTTTAAAGAGTTTCCATGTACTGTATGTCATATTATTGCAACATTTATTTTATACAAATGAAAAAGTGGCCTTTCAAATTAATTGACTTACAGGGAATCTTCTGTGATAAAGCAATGCTAACACATATACACATACTGTATAACACAACATCCCTGCCACAAGTTCTACTAAACGCATACACATACACACATAACAATACAGCAAGGCCTCGCTTCTCGGCGTCGCTTTCCGCCGATATGGCGGTACCTCCATGTCTGCGCATGCGCAGAACGGGCCGGTCCAGGGTCGTGCATGTGCAGAACAGGCCGGTCCGGGGTCACGCATGCGCAGAATGTTTCTTTTTTTGCCGATGTTGCGCATGCGTAGAACGGCGCATTGCCGGTCTGCGCATGCGCACATAACGAAAATCGCCGGTTCCGCTTTCCGCCGATTTTCGCTTTGCGGCGGGTCCTTAGAACGGAACCCGCCGCATGACTGGGGCCCTCCTGTATTGTGGTTAGTCAATCTCTACACACACAATGGACCCGACAACCATTTCAATGTCCCATGTAAGATATGCTGAAGCTGTCTCCCCCGTACGGGAGAAAAAGTTAACTCCAAGTATTTTCTAATAGTACAGAGCTGATATATTAAAAAAAAAACACAAATGTAGGATATTGCTTGGTCTGCAGCTTTAAGCCAGCATGTCCTTGTGAAAACATAAAACAGAATAGCCTTTACTTTCAGTATATTTATGTCTTGGAAACAAAATTGGATACTTTCTTTAAAAATGGTTATTTTTTTAATTAAAACAGAAACAAATGTCTATGAGGTAAGAAAGGAAAAAAGGCAGCGCTCCTCTGTGTACCCAAAATCCATCAAACTTTAATCATGGGACTAGGGAAATGGACATTGTTCATTACAATCACAACGCCCACAGACCATTTAAATGAACACAAATGATCTAGACCCAGTACATCCAAAGCCAAATGCTATGCTCAGAAAACAAATATTGGAAACTGCAGGCATCTCGCCTCACTTTCCAGCGCTTTTATTCAGCAAGGCCAGACAAATACAGAGATAAATAAAAGAAAAGCCACAAGAGTAAAGTATTCAATCCTTTTTTTAAATACAGTGAAATAAATCTTACATACTGTACACGCAGCCAAAAACCTACAAACAAACTCCTAAAGAGAGGTGCGAAAACGTTCCCAGCACTTTGTGAACCATGTACAATGTACCTTTTTTTTTGCGCGAGAAAAATATCACAACAATTTCGCCAACATTTGCCACAGGTCCTGAAATAGGGCTTTTGCTAATTTCCAGGTATCCCACGTGCCCTCACAGACATCTCTCCACGTGTTGTATAGAGCAGGGGTTTGGGTGGTTTATAAGTAAATAGGCACCCCTCTCTCACTCTTTCAGCAGAAGAGGACAAAATACATAGCCCATACCAAAAAATGTAGAAGAAACATATTAGTAATTAACTACATTTGTCCTATTGGATATGCATTGGGGCTTTATATATTGTAGTATACTTGGTTACATAACCAGTGGTGCTCCAATTGACACAATTAAATATATACATATAACATTGTGGGTGTGGATTTAGAGCATGCTCAGATTCTGTATGTCTAATTGTATAGGCACAAAATGCAAGAAGTAGAAGCGGTTGTTCCGATTGGACGTGCATCTCCACTCTCCAGACAGTTACTGTATACACAAACATTCATATAGTGTATATTCAAATCTTCTTCATTTCTTCTTTTTGTCTGTTACTTGGTTTTTGAGCAAGATGTTGCACTGGTTTGTGCGTTCATTCTGTCTTTCTATGGATAATAGATACTTTGGGTCATACTGGAGATTTATTTGGACGGTTGACAACTCTTTCACAGGTCACAAATGTCAAAACCACCAATCTCCGGTGGAGTGTATACAGTATATAGTTAGTCTTAAAATACAGAAGCTATCAGATTTAAATCCACCCTTGCATTTATAAAGGCAGAAACATAGCACAGTGCTCTACAAGAATGAGATTTAAGGCAGTAATCCACCCAGATGTATAGAGAGCTATATACAACTTTATAGCATGTTTTGTACAATTTCCCAAGACTTGGTGATTTCTCTTTATTTTTCTGTACTTGTGAATGGGGAGTCAGTATTTAGCAGCGTGCAATTAGGGAACAATGATCTCACTGTCAGTTTCTCCTTTTAAGACCCCAATTCAATTTCTGATGCTATTCCCCATAGGCCCTTCTTCAAGATGATCCAAATCAGCCAATTGCACCGTGATCCAAGTCATTACAGTTTTCGGCCACTTCTGCGTTTATTGAACATGGGCCCTAGGGACTTATTCTATATACCCAGAAGTGGCCTTTCAGGCTGTTTTCGTCCCAAAATCCCAGACACGGCTGCTTCTGATGATGTGGGATTACCCCTATAGTGAGAAGTGGGTTAATATACAGTTAACAACGCACCAACTTCCTTTCACCTGAATGGAAGGTAACAGGGGTAACTTTGCTTTAACCCACCACTCACTATGGGGTAGATTCACTACGCCACGATGCAGGGTATTGGACTACAATCCAGCGCTAACTGCCATTAAGTTGAACGGCAATTAACTCCGGGTCGGTGTGTGATACCCGTGAAATGGAATTATAAACCGTGGACGATGAAGCAAACAATAGTAATGTTATTGTGCCAGATTTTTAAAAAGATCCATGTTAATTCAACGTTGGGCAAAAGCACTTAGGACTGTGTTTTAGAAAGGTATGAGCAAGAGTCATGCTGTAAAATTAGAGATCCAAAAGGTCAAAACAGCTGTCTGCGAGTAGGGTTACTGGCTATTCAATTCTTTAACCCAGGCTGTGCTGAAAAGCTGTGCATACGGCAGGCATAAGCTGATAGGGCTCCATGTTAAAATGGATTTGAAGCAAAAGGTGACACACTGTGCTCATTTGCATGTCATTATCCAGAATCCCTGGCTGCAGTGAAACCATTGTATGCTAGGAGATAACCTGCACACCTGTCTGAGGCATGTGAATGAACTCACAAGTGATATTTTTATTTGCTGTAAAAATAGGAAGGGGAGAGTCTAAAGTAAATCTCTTGTAAGTGTTTCGCCTTGGTAAGAACGACTCCAGCACATCCGAGACCTGACAGTGGCTACCCCGATGATCAACTGTACCCTGTGAAGCCATCACGACGAGGAGGCGGATCCAGGACGTTAATGAAGAAATGTGCATGCACCGGCTTCTAGGAGCGCGTGGGATACCAGCACCTCTATACAGAATCTGCAGGGACTGTAGCCTTGGACGCTGCGGGGCTGGTAATCGTTTCATGATCAAAGCGCAAAAGACCAGGGAATTCGTGAGTTCGATTCCAATTGTCTGTGGTTTTATGTAGTTGAAGCAGTATCACGTTCTCTTATTTTATTCTATCTTCCTGTATAATGGATGCTACACCTTCATGACCCCCAATTATAAGAAGTGACACCCCATTTGATAAAATTGAGTATTAGTGCGAGTGTCTAGAATCAATATAACATTTTCACTTTACGAGCACTGGAGAGGCTAATGGGTTAAACAACCTGTATTTATACATCTGAGGATTATACCTGTCTGAGTCATTATTGGTGACTAGCTACCACAATACAGTATATTAATAATCACCTTTGCACAGGTCTTTATTTGAAATAATATATTATATTAGTAACTGTATATCTTAATGAGTTAAAGTGTTAGTCACTTAATATATACTCATTATTACAATAACAGTGGTTGATATTATACACTGTTTCTTATTTGTTTCTGTTGACTATTGTTTTCAACATCCGTTTAACAAGAATGTCGTGTTCCACAATTCCAGGTGAGGAAATACAAAAAGTAGTGGTACTTCGAACCATCAAACGCTGGCCACTGATTATAAAGCACTTGTACTATGAAAAAGGAAGCAATCCTCCCCACAATTACATTTTATTTTTATTAGCGAGGAATGGGTGCTGTCCTGATCTCTGCAGTGTGCTCACTCAAGTAAGAGAGTGTAGAAATGGACCGCGGGGAGGAAATGGTAGAAGGTCCATACTGGCGCTGTATGGGGTCTTGGACGGTGTAATGAAACCAATGACCTCCTATTGAAGACCCACTAGTGTAGCTCAAGTCCCGATAAATGAGGAAATCCGATAAAAGTCCATCAGGGAGCTAGCTGTATGGGGTAATGTAGGTAGGATAAATCTTTTTACCTCCTAGAGCAAACCCTCTTGTGAAGCTTGAGTCCCGCTGGCTATGGAAATCCAAACCGCTCGTCTGCGGTAGTGTGGAAATCTCTTCCTCCCCCCAAAGGACACATTCTCTTTTGAGACTGCCACTTTCTTAATGTTCCAATAAAGCCTTTTCTATATTTTTCCATACCTGGTTCAGTTTCCTTGACGGTGGATTTTGCGTGAGTGCCCTGGATCTCCTGTTGCAGATTCACTTTTATTTTTATTAGTTCGCCGTTAAAATAACTTTGAATGTACTGTAGTTTCTTGAAAGAAAACTACAAATATGGCCCCCAGAGTCGCCAATAGAAAGCCGCAACATCATCATCACCTGGCTCTCTATTGGGGACCTCGGCAGCCATATTTGTAGTTTTTGGCAATTACAGACCCAGCAGCCTAATTTCTTCCCGGATACGTATTTATTTATAAAATGTTTTACCAGGAAGTAATACATTGAGAGTTACCTCTCGTTTTCAAGTATGTCCTGGGCACAGAGTTATGATGACAAATACATGGTTACAAATAAATTGTTACATTAAGTGAGCAAGGTTATACATTATATACAAGACCATAATATTCTTGGCCAGGAGATTAAGAGGTGAATTTAGCAGCAAGTTGGGGGTCTCTAAAAGAGGAAGCAGCAAACTAGAGCCTGTGTGGTAAACACACACACGAAAAATAACCAGCACGTTCTTTAAGTTGAAATATGTGAAAGTATTTTAGCATTCTAATGTGTTTGGACATTTAAAAAAATTCATTTAGGATCCCCTAAGACCAGGAAGGAAACGATGCACATTTGAAAGAGAAGGACAAGTTAGTAAAGTGTTTTGAGGTAAGATTAGATCAGTGGAGCGCAAACTTTTTTTGCGGTGCCTTCCGTGCCTCACCTCCTCCGTTGTCTGCCCCCCCCCTCCCTTACCTCGCACGGCGGGGTCGTGTGCCATCACGTGACCCGTGACATCGTTTCACGTCACGTTACCAGGGCAACCGTGATGTCACATGACCCCGCGGCGTCATTTGATGCCACGTTGCCATGGTCACGCGTCCTGAAGCCGGCTGAATCCCAGTAAGTAGAGGTTGCAGAGGCCTCGCGTTTAATTTAAATGCCTTGGGGAAGAGTGCGGGACCTCTGAAACCGCCCGCGGCCCCCCAAAAAATCTTGCGCCCCCCGTTTTCCCACCGCTGGATTAGACAATGGGAAGGACAGGTTGGTGTTTTGGGATGGCTGATGTAAGATCAGACAATGGTTTTATACCTAGGAAGCACTATCCATACACTACAAAGAATTATATTAGTGGGGTGTTTTTTACTAGATCACAGAAAGCCAAAATATCTGGTCACTCTGTGCTCACATCAATACAATGTAGTCTCAGATACTCAATTATAAACATATTTATTTTACATGGGGAATGGTTAAGCACCCTTTGTTTAATCAGATCTTTACAGAAGGCTTCTTCAATTGGATCCCAAGTGTATTGGCAAGTGTATTTCTAAAAAGGGATTTGAAAGGCAAAGTAGGTTTTAATAGCCTAAGTGGGATTTTATCTGTGCCAGGCATATTCCCTGTTGCTTTATTCCAAGAAAGGAATTGTCTACTAAAGTTTTTCACATTTCATCTTCTTACTACCAAAAAAAAGCAGAAGTGACTGACATACTTGTTACGTGATATCTCATATGAGTTGGATCAAAGGGGAGATCGTAATATATTATTGACTTTCCCTGGGTTGAGAAAACTATATCAGGAAGAAATTAAAAACAAATTACATATTTATACTGCATTTTCCTGTGAGTTTACAGCATCATCTAAAGCGTTTCTCCAACAAAATGTTTTGCATTAATAAAACATGAACAAATCCGTCAGACTTTGGTTTGTTCATGACAGTTATTTATGTACAAACGTTCCACTTAAATTCATGAAATAGGTGCAATTTATCAGTTTTTAGTGGAGTAAAATGTTGCAAAATTGGTCAGTTTAGTAAATGTACTGAGCATTTTGAATCCAGAACTTGAAATAGGGCTTTTTGCTGGAGAGGGGAGAAGTGGGGGAGAAGAGCAGAGGGGGAGGGAGGAGAGAAAGCGTGCGGGCTGGAACAATAGGTGCAGGGGTTCTGCTGCCCCCCTGAATGTATACATTTGTTTATTACGGTAATGTATGTTACTTATTTTGTATATGCTGTAGAACCCCCCTAACCACTCCAAAAAACAGTTCCTGCACTTCTTTAACTGCCAAATAAGATGCAGTGATTTAAAATATGCTAAATATATTTAAATTAGTGAAATATTTCCCAGGTATCTCAGGTGTGTTCACAGGTCTCTGCACAAACTTTGCTAAGTTCCCACATCTCTAATGAGTCATAGAAATGTTTTTGGATGCCCGAGGTCTACCCACGTCAATAGGGGACCTCATAGCCATTACTACATATATAATACCTTAACAGGAAATCTAAACCCTTAACACAAGTTAACTGTGCTTGGATTTTTAAACATTAGAATCTGACACTCTTTCCATTTTAATAGTAGTTGATTAGTGATTATTTAGTAAATGAGCAAGCAGCTGCACTAGAATAAAATGCCCAGCCCCCTGCAGCAATTTTAACTAATCCCAATAGCAGATGTTTTTGTAAGAAGCCCCATAAAAGAATCATTTGGGCTATTTCTATAAAAATTGAAAACTGGTATAGATAGGATTTCACAAGGACATGAGTGACCGGGACAGGGGAGAGCGGGGGAGGGGTGGGGGGTATTAAAGGTGATTTATACAAAATATTTTTGGTTTTCGTTGACCCCCTATGTGGGATGATACCTGGTCTTTAACTCTTCCACTGCCAGGTAGGCCAGGAACGCATTGCCGTGAAAGGGTTAAAAGAACAAGAGGACATTCCTGCACTTGGTAGTTTCTGTGCGATAGCGGCCCGATTGGCACTATCTCCATTTATTCCATACCCCCATAGTGCCCACTTGTTTGTGTAAGATCCCTTACACGTGAAGTTTAAACACCGGATGATATTCATAGCAGCAGAAGCCATGGAAGGGATGTGGATACGTATTGCTGTCACCTGCCTTTTAAACCCCCGACCCCCCACTCCCCCCAACCTGATCACAAAGCAGTGCTGGCTGCAGAATGACTAATAAACCCGTTCACTTTGCTGGTCTGACTTTGCGGGTAACAGGCAGACACATTTGTAAATAAGCGCAACCACTGTATTTTCACACCGAGTTTAATGAGCAGATTCTTTTGGTCTTGGAAATCATTAATGATCCACTGACCTTTTTACTGTCATAACCCGCTCCATTTACTGGAAATGCATGCTTTGCTTGTGCAGTAATGTAATACAGTTGTATTAAATTAATTAGGTGTAACACATATTTTATTCTAGCAGAAATTACTTTTCTGTTTGATTGTGAGTAAGACAAAGCCATTGGGAGCCATTTACTAAGGCAGCAGTTAAAGGGACAGTCCCCCTAGAACCAAAGAGAACCAATGTGAGTGACATGTTTCAGGTTTAAGGAGTTACATCAGACCACCAGAATCCAACATCTAGCATTGGTATTACTATCTTAAAATAATATTTTACCATTGGTTTGTAAACACAGTGAGCTGAGACTTGGGAGGGGTTTGATTTCCTCTGGCTGCTCCCTTTTGTCTGATGTCACTATGTGTTCAAAAGTTTGCACAGGCAAAGCCTCCCCCTCCCTAACTTTTAAGGTAGATATCGGATTGGAAAAGGGTAGAAGAATCTCTTAAAGTTTTTCAGTCAAATGCATGGTTACATTTGGTTAAGGAAACCAATTAGATGCTTTCCAAATTGTTGGTCAGCTACTTGGGGCTTCCCCTTTATTGAAGATGCCCTTTTTTGTCATTATTATTATTTTTCATGTTTTCTCTGATTTGAGATATTTGACAGGTTTTCTCTGAGTTGACTCCGTAACATGCAAAAAGAAACAGACGCTTATTTTCTATAAATTGCTCTCAACTGTCCTGGGGAACATCTCCAGAATGCTTAAAACACATCCCTTTATTTCTGTTGTTTGTAAGAAATCATTTTTGGCGTCACAATGCTTATAGCAACAATGCCATGGACACCTGGCCACCAACAGGGTGGGTCTGCCGGGGTTGGCGTCCCGGGCCCGGTGAGTGGGGGGGACCCACGGCACTGCAAATTGGGCCCGACCTCTGGCCAGGCCCATCTGCCGGTCCTCTCGCGGCTGGGCCCCGGCTCTCCCTTAGCAGCAGCCTGCATGACTCTATCCCGCTGTTCCACGCCGATGGGCCTCTCTGTCAGCGCGCCGGAAGTGCTCTTGACGTAAGCGCTCTCTGCTTCCGGCACGCGACGGCATGAGAGGGAGGCCTGTCGGAAGCTCGGCGTGGGACAGAGGGATAGAGACATGCTGGCTGCTGCTGAGGGGAGAGTCGGGGTCTGGCCACGAGATCACCGGCAGCCGGGTCTGGCAAGAGGTCAAGCCCAACTTTCAGTGCTGGCCGCCAGACCCCCACATCCACTGGACCCGGCGTGATCATCCACCAGGTAAGTCTTTTTTTTATATGTATTGTGGGGGGTTTTTTTTTATATGTATTGGGGGTGGGCTTTTTAAAAATATGTATTGGGGAGGTGGGGGTCTTTTTAGAGGATTTTTTTGTATGTATTTGGGGGTGGGGAGTTTTTTGCATTGGCAGATGGGAAGTTTTTTGGTATATATCTTGTGGGGGGAATTGTGTGAGGGAAGGGAATGAGTGAGCATGGGGTAATTGACGGAGGGAGAGGAGAGAGGGGGTGAGTGAGGAAAAAAGGGAGTAAGAGTGAGACGCAGGGGAGAGAAATACATGCGAGGCTGGAGAGTGAGAGTGGGTGAGAAGGAAGGGAGAGAAATACATGGGAAAAGGGGGGGGAGGAAAGATTGGGGCTCGTGAGGTGTGAAATGGGGGGACGGCTTGCAATACCGCCAACACCAGGGTGGGGGGGCAGCTTAAAATGTTTGTCCAGGGCCCCACGATTTCTGTTGGCGGCCCTGCATGGACATTCCAGTCACAAGGTCAAGCGATCACAAGTATATCGACCCCATGGTCCTGACGCCCCATGACGTCAGAAGGGAAGAGCGAATGTTGATCTTCTCGTCCAATCACATGGTTCGCAAAGAGCCACGGTGGCCATCAGCCCTAGACATAGCTTGTTATCCATGGAATGTCAGTAAGGGCCATCAATATTGCAGCCCACACTAATATGTTAGGAAGCTGTTGAATTAGAGTGGGGCAAGGATCTGAGTTTGGTATGGGGAACTATGGGCATCGTTTGTCAAAGTCCCCGGGCTTCAGAACTGGGTTCAAATTGGGGCAAAAATACAGCAACAGATTTATACAAAAACAAATTTCAAAAAGGTTTTAATGGGAATGTTCTACTGTATCTTGATCAATTTGGTGCAGTATTTTCCTCCCCAGGTTTGCAGCTGGGGGACATCGGTAAAAAAGCCCCTGTAAGTGACTGAGTTAAGCAGAAGGAAGCAAAACTCAGTGGGGTCTATGGATCAAAGCAAAACCAGTGCAATTCTGGGGCACAAACATTGTTCCACATGTATCAATAAAATCCTATTGATTTCAGTAGGATTTGTTCTATTGTACTGTACATATGATGCAGATTCCTCCCCCCCTTAGAATTGCCCCACTTTTGCCATGATAGATAGACCCCCTCTATGTTCCTGCACATGCACCACTTTTTATATTGTGTACATAGACCGTCGTATATTTCTTGAATATGAATTCTTTCACTGCCAGCCGAACCTGTAACCAGTTGCCAAAGTGTGATAGGACTAGTGCCACTATTCTACCATTACTAACTGCAGCTAGTACAGCTACTTTATTAACACACTGCCAATGTACAGCTCCAGTTTGGGGGACCTTGGCAGGACTCTATCCTTTCTGTTTTTATAGCACACGTATTGTGTCATGGTTCTAATCCATGATTATTTTTTTATTTTATCTTTAAATTAGGCATAGGACCACTACTTTTTAAACCTTTGAGTGCCTGACAGGGGGGGGGACCCCAGCACCACAGTGCCACAGTGCCACAGACCCTTCCGGACACATGGCAATCACATGATCGCGACGTCACCCATGTGGCGAACGAAAGAGGAGGAGTCCAGGATGCAGTTCCCGATAGAAAACAAGCAGCTTCTTCATGGGGTCCCCTTCAGTGCCAGACCGTGGTAGCTAGGCCCACGGGGCACAGCCACGTTTCAAAGCAATGTGTCGCAGGCCCCATTGGCAGTGAAAAAGTTAAAGGTTCATTCGTGACGCCACCACAACTCGTCCTCCACTTTCAGCGGGAGTAACAGGTATTTATTGTGCGCTCCAAATCTCCTGTAATCCACAGTTGCCATGCACTCCTTGTGAAAAACAGGCCCTACCAATGACTATTTCTGTGCCATATACTGTTATAATACATTTCACACTGAGCTTTGAAACGGCTGAAGAAAAATATGCGACATAGAGCAAGTTACAGACGCCTATGGTGTGTTCTAGCTACAGTACTTTCTAAAGCAACGCAATTACAGGTTGGAATTAGTAATGAGACGCCTATAGCACTATAGAGGCAGAATTACCTGCAGCGCAGCTGACGCTGGTTCTCTCTGGTCCCCTGGAACTATCCATATGGATGATTACGCGCAATGAGTCAGGGTAAACATTGTTATCCAATGCTCAATTATTAGTATGCTTGTCAGGACGATTAATTATTAAGGAATTAGCATGCGAAACCTGCATATCATATAATACCGCCATGGAAAAATTAAGAGCCTCAGATGCAAGGTAATTTGATTAGTAATTGGCAGTGTCTGAACACTGCCTCTGAATAGATCAATACTACATTAACCCCGTGAATGCCAGCGAGGCCTGCAACCCATTGCTGGCCTTTCGGACACACAAGGGGTTAAAGTGGTTGGAGGGTGAAGTTCGTCTTTGAAACACGCTTAGTTGGTTAAACTAAAGATGTTGTAGAGAAGTATTAAGAAATGTTTTATTTTCCTGCTCTCTGTTGCACCCCTAAAAAAAATGGTTGTCATAGCAATACGTGCTACAACCCAGGGCGGCCAACTCCAGTTCTCAGGGGGCCACCAACAGGTCAGGTTTTAAGGATATCCCAGCTTCAGCACAGGTGGCTCACTCAATGACTGATTGAGCCACCTGTGCTGAAGCAGGGATATCCTGAAAACTGGACTGGTATTGGCCAGCCCTGCTATAAAAAATGAATTCAGGATAAATATGACCAACTCTGGGGCTAACGGCTTAGAAAGGTCAAAGACGCAGAAGTATTTGCCGGCTGTAGAAGGGAGCGAGGACCTCACACATTTTACAGCGAATTCCAAGTCATTATTTTGTAACAAGACTTTACAGGGACTGATCTAGTTAGCTGCAGAGTTTCTCATCCGCTCCCTGACTTCATGCAAATCACCTTACAAGTATCATCTTAAAAATAGCATCAAACTGCCAACATAAAAAAGGTATCCGCACAAGTCTGTAAAGTTGTTAAAAAGGACCTCCATCGTTTTTAATTGCAAAGCAGAGCTCAGGAAGAGGAGAAATCTGAAGCTTTGAGTATTAGGGCGATTATACGGGAATAAGAGCCAGCGCAGTAAACTTTAATAAAAAAACCAGACCCTTTCTGTACCTATGAAATTGCACTTCAATGAAACTCCTCTGAACAAGAGCACTCGTCCCCTCTTGAGCTACAAAGCAGATACATCAGAGAAAGCCCAATGCAAATTCTTTCTACATAGCAGCATTTCAGCATAGCAATGTATAAGAAAATAAAGACCATTATACGGACTACTTAAAAAACGAAAGGGGTTACTGCTGCTTACAGCCCAATCCTCTCTTTTGCTATATAATCCCTCCTCCTTCTCAAAATTGTTTATTTGCAACACATATCATATATCGTTCGCTATCAACCATTAGAACAAATATAATTAAAAAACAAAACCCTGTGAAAGTCTGCCCTTTTTATTTTTTTAAAGAAAGACATTGAATCGGTGCCGGAGAGAGAAAGGAAGAGATGGGGTTTTGTCAGTAACATTTGTTAAGAGAGCAATTTCCTGAAGCTGTCAGCCACAACAGGTAGTATTCGGAGATTGAGCCAAAGGGCTCCTTTCCTCAGTTGTGGAAGACAGGGCAGCAGTTTTCAAATAATAGTGATAATCATCGCCATCTACTACTGAAGAGCAAATTAAGGAGAAGACAGGAATGGTTTGACAAAAGCATAGAAGGGAGGGTAGCGTCTTACCTTGATTTAATGCATAGCTTCTGCAGTTAGCTTGGTGAGGGAGTGTGTTATTCCAAAGGAAATTATTTCTAATATAAAAGGAGAGAAGGCAGGGAGGGAGATGGGAGAGGAGGGAGGAGAAAGAGCAGGAGGAGAAGGGGGGGGGGGGAGAGAGAGAGAAAAGAGTAAAATAATAGAATGAGAGAGAAAATAGAAAAAAGACAGTTAAAAATCAGTCTCCTGCCCACACAGTGGAAAGAAATCACTGACAACCAGCAAAGAGAAGCTCACACATACCAGAGGGGGCAGACAGGGAATAGACACAGGAGAAGAGTGTAATAGAGCTAAATAAATACACATAAAATAAAATCTACAGGCAAAATGGCTAGGGAGGGACAGAAGGTGGAAAATAGAGAGGTCTCAGCCTATCTATTATAATTAGTGTAGTAAACAGCTGCACGTCTGCTAATGTGCGCCAGGGGTAACTTCAACTTCATTGACCAATCGACCACTCACATTTTATAAATGTAATATTTTAAAGACTACAACATGTGAGCATCAAGGAAAGTACGGCTGGGGTCGCAAGAACTAACAACCTGTTTGGCCCCTTATTCAATATGTTGAGATGTTGCTTCCCAGTGCAGGAGAAGAGTTCAGCTCCGTTGAAATTAATGGGGCTAACATTTTCTCCAGCGCTGGGAAGTAGTTATGCACCATATTGCGTAGTGGCCTTGGAGTGAAAGTGCTGCTGTAAGGCTTCCCATGGTCCCAGTGTGAGGGAGTTTCTGTCACATAATGAGGGGGAAGCCATATGGCCATATTTGGTCATCTACATCAAAGGGGCTGGACAGGACATGTAACACTTGTCCAGCCCCCTTGATGATGTAGATGTCCAAATATGGCCATACAGCTTCCCTCTCATGATATAGAGCCCCATATTTGGGCATCTACGTTATCCAGGATGAAGGAATTACAGTTACCAAGAGGAACCGTCTGATGACTCCAGGATAACACCCCGTGGCTGTGTAGCCTGAATATTTAGGTAGTGGAGCAGGAAAAAAGCCTCGTGGAGGTATGGGGTAAAAGCTGCGTACAGACCCGTTTCCCAGTGTATGGCGAGCGGCTGCAGATGCGACAGCCCACGGATGGAGTAGCTACTCATGATGATCCGTCCCCTCTGCTCCCAGCTGTGCGTTCCCCTCCAGGGGTGAATGACGCACTTCCTGCGCGGCCACGATCCGGATGCAGACAAGAGAATAGATGATCGATGCCAGCGCGGCTCCTATAGATGTCAGACTCACCAGGTTGAGGTAAAAACAATTTATTAAACTACATAAAACAGATACTACAGAACCTCCTCCAGGAGGAGGTCTTCCAGTCGTGTTCTGTAATATCTGTTTTATGTAGTTTAATAAATTGTTTTTACCTCAACCTGGTGAGTCTGACATCTATAGGAGCCGCGCTGGCATCGATCATCTATTCTTTTGAAGGAATTACAGCCCTGCATCTTACCAGCTACGCTACAGAGACACGGATCCAGGCAGAGAGACGGGGACACGCATGCGACGGCTGCGCAGTTCATCTGAAAGGTATCGGTCTTCTCTCTCCCGTTCAAGTGAAGGATTAATGCTGTGGGGGTCTGTAACAGGGGGCCCGGTCAGATAGGCCGGGAAACCCTGTTTACATAGCCTAATACAGCACTGAGGAAGTTAATTCTAAATCAGGGTGACTTAATTCAGGGGATGCGCAAACTGGCGGGGCGCAAGATTTTGTAGGGGGGGGAGCACAGAGTGGTAGGGTGGTGATAAGAGGCAGGCGGGGGGGCGATGATTGCGGCATGAAAAGATGACGCGGTGGCTGCGGGTCGCCAGAGTGAAGCAACCAGCAGAGGAGTTAGGAGTCTCACGGAGGCAGAGCAGGACAGCCAGGGAGGAGTGCAGCCAGCGGGCCGACTCGGGAGTCTTTCTTAATGACGGTATCTATGCTGCTAGAGCTTACTTCTCCCCGGGCGACCTGCTCTGCCTCCGTGCAACTCCTAACTCCTTTGCCGGCTGCTTCTCTGCTTAATCCTGGCGGCCCGCCTCCGCCGTTATCATCTCCCGCCGCCTGCCTCTATCACCACCCTGTTCCACAGGTAGGCATGGAGGATTGGGGGAGAGCTGAGGAGGAGAGAACTGATGAGGAGGGGATGAGAGATGAGGAGGGGGGAGGAGATGAGAGAGATGAGACAGGAGGAGGGGATGAGAGAGAGGAGATGAGAGAGAGGAGGAGCAGAGGAGGGAGAGGATCAGGGAGAGAAAACAAAGTTGAAGTCAGTATTATCTTATACTACTATGCTGATTTATTTAAAAACAAACCTATAACATTTGTCATGTTTTACTGGTTTAAAAATGTTATATGGATTAATAATAAAAAGTCATGTGATTTGGATTACATCAGGCAGGGGGGGCCAGACTAATATCATGGATGAAAAGGGGGGCTCGGTGTAAAAAGTTTACTCACCCCTGCCTTAATTGCTCTCCTCAGCTGCCTCGTTAGAAGACTTTAAAACCCCTGCAGTTGTGACTACAGGGATCTGTCTGATCTAGGAAGCTGAGTATACCTGAGCCGCACAAGAGGAACCACACTGCACTAGCCAGTCAGACCCCTGGGCCGCTGTGAAGGGTACCCGGACATTGGACTTTCTAACCCCTATAGCAGCAGGAGGATGCCTAAGGGCCCTGAAGGCAAACCTTACCTCACACTGAACGTTGTGTTATGGTTGGTAAGGGGCTTAGCTCTCCGACCCACAGATAGGGACTACAGTCTGGTATTAGTCAGTGCTCCACACGGAGATAGGCCTGTTTTTTTTTTTTTAGTCCTTATATGCCGAACAGAAGCAATAGTTTGTGTTGTTAAAGCTTTGGGCAAAATAAAAGCCTAATTTTTTTTTCAAAAGCTGTCTTCTGTTTTCACTTCTGCACACGTCTCCTACATATTGTAAATTAGACAGAACTGTCTCTGTGTTCACGCCTCTAAAGATGCAACACTAGTTGTCCACTCGTCTTTGCAATGGAAAAAGGCACACGATTACAGATTTGCCAATGGTTAGGTGTGAGGCGAACTACAGCAAGATTGATGTACTGGAATTTAAGGATCCTGAACCAGATGCAAATGACCTCTCTACGAATAAGAGGGTTGTGCTTTTTGCAGATAAGACTGTGATGGATGAGGAAACTGTAGTCCGGGGTCCCCTGGTACTGAAGGTGCTTCAAGACGGTGCTATTGTAGTAGAGATATCCCGCCAGACATTACTTGGAACTTCTCCACACATTGGAGAAGCAGACAGACGGGATAAATTAATGCATCGAGAGAGAGAGGCCCAAGATTGTCTGCTGACCTCCAAAGAAAACTGCCATGGGTTACAATCAGAGTTGATGAGAAATCTGCCATGGTTTAGCTGCCCGAGATCAATGATGCTGAGCCAGACATGGGTGGTCACCCTAGTGACGGGGAAGAAAATATCACACGAAGTGTGAAAAAAACTTGTTGTTGAGGAGTAAAGAAAAACTTGGCAAGATGGAAAAATTAGCTTGAGCGAGAAGTTCTCCGCAGGATTGAGGAAGATAATCACATCGTGGAAAGGCTGTGCTTTGTAAAAGTTCTCCACAAATGACTAAAGTGTGCTGAATTAAACCGCCAACTTGAAGAGGAACTGGTTATGTGCACCGCCTACAAGGACTTTGTCACTGGTGGCCTCTTCAACCATGACCACATATCTTGGTCTACTCAGTCTCTCGACCTAGGGTTAGTGCTCAAGAGAGAGTGGAGGGACGGGCTTCTGCCATTGCTAGCCACAGCTACCCACAAACAGGGGAAGAATGTAACGGGGTGGATCCCCTGTAATTGATCTCTTCAGCTGCCTTGTTAGGCCGTGGATATATTAGGCGGGCGTGCATGACGAATCACATGACATCGCACCCACCTGTCAGCCGAGCGATCTGTGGCCTGTGAGTTACAGCGATGGGGAGACTGCGCCGTAATGTCACGTGAGTGGTTCGCTCTCATTGACAGAACCGTTCACGTGACCCGGCTGTCGCACGACAAACACAAAATTGTTTGTCTTGCAAAAAATCTGCCGCGCCTTCGCGCCTTATTGTGCGTGCTCTATAGCCTGCCTCATTGAGTTGCGGCCTTTTGTTCGCATCGCGCACAGTAAGGACGTGGCTTTTGTAGACTTTTAAATCTCTGCTGTGGTGACTGCAAGGATCTCTCTGATCCAGGATGCAGAATTCACCTGGACCGCACATGAGGGACCATGCCACACTTGCCAGACAGATCCCTGGGCCGCTGTGGAGGGTACCCTTCCCTTGGACTTTCTAACCTATTTATTACCCCACACTGAACTTTGTGTAATGACTGGTAAGTGGCTTAGCCCTCGGACCCACAAATAGGGACTAATGTCTGGTATTGATCGACACTCCACACAGAGCTAGGCCTGTTTGTCTTTCTGAGCCGCAAACCTTGCTGTCCTTGTGGCCGCTGGTTTCCGCATTTTTCTCTGCGGCCACAGGGCAGTAAGTCTTGTTACATCTGTACCTCTGTACATCAGCTCATTCCTTTATTGTGGCATCCAGAAAACTCTGCATGTCCGAGCAGTGTAATCCTACAGTATGTGGTTAACAAGTGACATATGTAAAAATATATATATATTTCGCAAGTTTAACGGTCTCTATAAATTTTAACTACCATTTTTGTGCACTTTGACAGCAGAGCTGAGCAAAGTACCTGATACACTGTGTTCTCTGCCGATCATTCAGGGGTTTGACTTCTCCCCACAGAATAGTGTGATTGGGATATTTTATTTTAATACTTACTACTCAGTGATTTATCAACTTGTAAACAGGTGGCCCTTATGCTCTCAACACCTACTATCTTCCCCTTTTTACTCACAATTACAAGTCCCCTTTATAATATATTTTACGGTGACTGTATATTATCAGGGAGACCACTACTGCTCCCCTTAGGGAATGTTGCTTTGGTATTGAACTCACTTAGTCTGAAAATACTAACTAAATAATATTTTTTATTTACATGCTCCCATCTACCTTTTACTCTTCTCTCTTCTTTGCTCAGGTATTTTGTCTGTTTTCTTTTTTTCCTAATGTTGCCAAAGCTTGTTAGCTTCTCCAGCACAGCCTCTGAACCCACCACTTAGTTCACCTCCACGTCCGGATCAGAATGAACTCTGGAACGCTGATCGGGTTCCCCTTACATAGATTCCCCATTGCAAATCATGGTAAAAATGTCTGTCAACCAATCACAGCGCGGATGCTGCTCAGGAACCAATCAGGACGCGAGAGCTCCCCTGCATTGGCCAACCAGGGCTGGGAGCGCTAAATGGCTTTGTGTCTTTATAGTGAATAAATGATTTCTCAAAGTTACAAATCCACCATTAGTGGCTAAATGCAAACCTTCCTTAAAATACAGCTAACTTGTAAATACATATTACAAGCTTCTTCACGGCCAATAGGTTTGTGGGCCCATCCAAGTAAAATGCTCAATCAGTGACTGGACCATCTATTGTCTACTTTTTGATTTACAAAAGATGGAATTCAAGCATCAGCCTGTCACGGGCAGTTTCTGCAGGGCTGGAGTCCAGTAGCTGGAACAGATGGCAGGTAGGTAGCGATGGTCAGTGGAAGGCAGTGATCAGATGCAGGCGGCAGGCATTGATGGTCAGTGGAAAGGCAGTGGTCAGACGCAGGCGGCAGGCAACAATTATCAGGAGACAAGCCAAGGTCAACCGAGGAGCAGTGTAGTAAAGGTCCCAATAGGGTCTGTTACACAAAGAGAGCGCGATCGCAAACGATGTGGCAGAGAGCTTGATCACAGAGGAAC
This sequence comes from Ascaphus truei, assembly GCF_040206685.1. Lineage (NCBI taxonomy): Eukaryota > Metazoa > Chordata > Amphibia > Anura > Ascaphidae > Ascaphus > Ascaphus truei. The sequence goes on along the minus strand of NC_134492.1, from coordinate 35,223,413 downwards.
CTCAATAAATCGGGCACGGTAAGCAGGCAAGGGAGGTCTTATGAAGGTCTGGCTGCAGTTAGGGAACAGGTGCTGGTATAAAGTAATTAGCAGTTCAGAAGAATCCCTGCAAGGATAGCCAGACACTATTAACAACTGCAGGGCCAGTTTTTGGATAGACCGATTTGCGTAGTCGATCAGAGCGCCAAGCAATTGAGGGTGCGTTGAAGGACCGCGCCTATCGATCTACCCTGGGGCTCTCAGACTAAGTGTGGGGGCCCGGCGAGCGCTGGAAGTTGGTGCCGGGCCACCATCTCCTCCCCCGCTGGTGCGCACCTTCTACTCCTCCGCTGCTGCGCAGCTCGGCCTTCCAGGTGCGGAGAGGGGGCAGAGGTGGAGGAGTTGGAGGCGCGCAGCAGCAGGGGGGGAGGCGGCAGCCCGACAGCAACTTCCAGCGCTCGCCGGAGGCTCCCCCAAGGTACGGTGTGGGGCTACTGTGTGAGAGGGAGGCAGGTGGGAGGCTACTTTAGGGCAGGGGGAGGCTATTGTGGGGCAGGAGGGGAGGCTATTGTGGGGGAGGGGGCTAATTGTGGAGCTATTGTTGGGAGGCGGACTTATGTGGGGGTGGAAGGGGGTATTGTGGGGGAGGTAGTACTACTGTGCGTGTGTGTTGTGGTGCAGGGAGTATTGTGTATTGTGGGACGGGTGTATTGTGGGACGGGGGATATGGTGTGTGTGTGTGTATTGTGGGGAAGGGGAGTTATGGTGTGTTTGTATTGTGTGGCAGGAGGTATTTGTATTGTGAGGGAGGAGAGGTGTGTGTGTATGATGGGGAGAAGGCAAGAATTAGGGGGAAAGGAGTGATGGAGGGGGAGAGAGAAGGTATGTGTGATAGAGAGAGTGAGAGAATGGGAGAGAGAGAACGGATGTGGGAGAGAGATACCAGTGACATTTATGTATTTTTAATAAGGAAAATGCAAGAAAAAGTGTACAGTACAGTTATAGTGACTGTTTATAAAAAAAGAGTGGGGGCACCAAAAATGTTTTCGCACAGGGTGCTGAAATGGCTACGGCCGGCCGTAAGCAGACAGGCAGGGCTGCAGCCTGGGTGCAGAGACCAGGGTTTAAAACCTGCTAGGGACATCCCTGACACCGCCGTTATACTTACCAAAATACTCACATTGATTTTACTATTATTACCTACATTAAGTGGATCGATCCAGTCTACTAGTTTTCAAAACCTTACGTCAATAATTAAACGGCAGCACATTCATCTACTAATCATATTCTATATATAGAATATAAACATGAGTCATATATACAACTTATACACTCATAGAATCTGCTGCGTATTTCCAAGACATCCCATTGCCCTGCCAACATTTTTCTTTTACATTTACTATTTTCTTAAAGCTAGCAAATGCTCATGTTGGCCCCAAATGCCTAAACAGTGCTAAGCCTTAGCACATCTTAATTCCTTATTCAAGCAAAAGGTATTGCAAGTGCAGTAGCGCTTAGCACCATTCAGGAAATCTGGCCTTAGTTACTGCCTGGCCTTCCAAAACTTAAGCCATATTCGTATTACACTTGTCTTGACTGTAAGGTCATTTTCCTTTCAACCAGCCCTTTGCCTCCAGCTCCTCTCCAGACAAGTCCACGCTATTATTAGGTAGCTTTAGCTTTATGTGCATTCTTCAGAAATTCTCCTTTTGAGTTCACTTTGTCTGTCTGGAAAAAGAATTGACACAATGGGTATACGTCTAAATTCAGAAGTTCTGAAATACCTTTCAAACATTAATCCTCCGGTTTCGATCTCAGTACCTACATGGATATTATGCCAAACTAAAAAGGTAGCTACGTTAGTCATGGATCCAATCAGAGACTCCAGCAAAATATGTTGTTGTTTGTGTCGAAAACAGTAGCACACAATAGAAAAGCAGCCTCCAGACTTTAAGATCTATTATATATTCAAAAGATATTCCATAATAGCACAACATTTTTTTTTCTCCCCTTATCAACATATGGACAAAAACAGCAGAAAATATTGATTTCCTCCGGTTTAGCTGCTTTGCAGCAGATGACATCATGTTAGCAGTTAAGAGGAAGGCAAGTCATTAAAATAACAAATCCAGGTGCTATAAAACCATGTGTGGACTTTAGATCTATGCCCAATCATTCTAATACGTTTCAATCATGCAAAACCATGTCAACATTGTGATTTTCTTATGGGTTCTTTCTCTAGAATAATATCTAGTGAGGGACTGAAATGTTGACATTAAACATTAAAGTTTAGCATGCGTATGACATTTTGAATTATTAAACATCATTATAACCACAGTCATTTGCATAACCTTTTATGGTTTTCCGTGTTTTGAAGTATTCACAATTGCTTCTTCATTTTCAACCAAATATCTCCACATTGCTTGTATGGAAAAGACCAATGTGGGACCCATGGTTAAGTAAAATGGGACACGCAGGACATCACGTGAACCTTCTCACCTTATAGAAGACTCCCCCTCAGGTATAAACAGACAAATAGATCTGAGTTCCTCCACTCTGGAATAAACAAAAAGTCTAAGACCAGTCATACAGAAGGGCGATATTTAACCTAAGTGCACTGTGGCTAAATATAATAATGTGCAATCCAATGGTATAATTACTGTGTATTTGTATAGCTGAATATTTTGATAATCCTTAGACCCTTTTGCAACAGAGTCATGTTTATCAGACTATTTTTTATTGAAGAAAACATAGGTCACAATAATTGTACAGTGGGTACATGTCACAATCATTTTACAGTGGATGCAGAAAAACTAATACATACTGTACTTGAAACAGGACAAACTTGAAAATGAGAGGTAATTCTCAATGTACTTTTTCTTGGTAAAATATTTTATAAATAGAGACAGCAAGATATTAGAATTGTAGCACATTTATAGTTTTTAGCTCACATTTATCTGAGCGTTGACAATTAAAGTCTTGGCTCATTATGGCTTGAATGTTTAGTCCTTTAGTACTCACTGTACCAGAACAAATGAATAGTGGTGTACCATATGCTGTCAGGGGTCTGAGCTTGTGTTAGATCCCATGAATGAATTCCATGATAGGACGGCATTGGTGGGCACTCAATGTTGAAGAAATGGTTTCTTTATTGAATATACATATTCCTCCTAGTCCATAACCTACCCCTGTCCTTTTGACCATGAATCAGCTTAATTTGCATCCAGAAGGAATGCAAAAATGTAACTCTTTGTGCTTCACACCTCCCATGCAATGAAATGTAGCACATTTCGTTGTGCCATGTCTAGGGTAGGGACATGGTTCTCCAGAGATTTTTCCTTTCTAAGGATTTTTGTCTCACTGTAGTTTCAGGTTCCGTTATACAGCTTAATGCCTCACACTCAATTTGATCAGCATAAGTAATGCCAGCTGAACACAGAAGGTTTACAGTATGTATCAACAATGTGTTTTTGTCTTCTGTCTGAGATGCAAGTCCAGGGTTGCCAGGTGTCTAGTATTAAACCAGACTGTCCTGTATTTGGACACTCTGCCCAGTAAAAAAAATGAGAGGTAATACTTGACATGCGTTTCGTGCCGGGTCAGCCATAAAGCCCCACTGACTTAAATTATGATTTTTATCCGAAAACAGCTCGAAAGCTTCAGACAATAAAGAACAAGGCCCTACGTATATTCTCAGGGTAAAAAAAGTTACCTTTGCACTGCTGCACTCTCACTGTGAAACAAACTACCAGAAGTTTTTTAAGTCTTTCAGGACATTCTAAATTCTTACAAAATAGTTTCTGTTTTCTATTCCCCTGCATGGTTGTTTTGGTATAATGATATATGCAAAACCCAAATGCTAAAATACAGGTTGTGCGCATGAAGCATATGCATTTACAAAACTTTGTGTCCCCCCTATCTGATATCCTTAGCTGATAACCCAGCTTCTCAAAGAAGTATTCCAGCATGGAAAACACAGAGAGGGGTCTAAATAGGACGTTGATGAAATTTGCATCTCCATATGATGTCATCCTTTTTTCAGGCTCCAATGTCAAAAAGCTCTTGATCACTCTTGTTCCATGCGATGCCAGTATCATTTTAATAAGCAGACAGAGAAAAACAGAATTGATGAGAGATAATGAATAGTGATATATCCAATTATAATACTTATAGTAACTCTTTCCCTATAACCTATTATAACCATTCCCCAAATAACTTACTCATATTTACACTAAGTTGATGCACCTTCTGTATACATATATTCTGTATATACTGTATATCGAAGCTAAGATACCCAACATTAAGTTGATTCTATTATAACCTATTTAGTGGCATTTGGTGAGGCCTTATACATTTTGTGCTCAGGCTGTTGTACCTATGTTGACCAAACACAAAGACATGAAGGAACTTCACAAGACAATGCTGCCATTTTTATGGAAAGGTCGAAAAAGAATAGCTATTAAGAAACTCCAGCTACCTAGGATCCAGGAAGGTGTTAACCTACCAGATATTATTAGAAATTACAATCAGGCATGTCTTTTAAGACACGTAGGAGATTGCATACTAGGAAAAGTACTACTACACCTCAAATTAAGAACCATCCCACCAACCCTTTCCCCTTGAAATAACTGTTAAATATGGACTGGAATGAAATCCCAAAGGAGATTAACAAAATGATATTATCATAAGAGACACAATAGTGATATGGAGAGTGTGACGGTAGGGACAATGCAGCTCCATAATAAAGGTTCAGCCCAGCCAATGCCCCTATCCGTCCAGATGAATTTACAGATCTTTCCCTGTAAATCCCTCTTATTGTGGCTCATCTGGCCAAAACGTATGTCTATGAATGTATCAAATGTATCATGTAAACCTTTATTTTGTTCAATGTTCTGGATGTACTGTTATAAAGCCCTTCTCTGTCCCCTGGACATGCAGGGATGACAAACCCCTTTGTCCAGCCTGCATGTCCGGGAGACCTGTTCGTGCCCTGCCTGGAGTGGGAACTAAGTTGGGGGGCACAAAGGCAGAGTGGGGATGGGCGGGGAATGGGCCAGAGGGGCATTGGCTCAAGGAGCGGAGCATGAGCCCGACCCCAGATGGCCATCTCTGCTGGAGATATCTGGCCAGCTGGGGGAACAATTGCCGGTACCAGTCCCGTAGGCACTGTTACAATTGGCTGTTTGAAGTTCCCACTCTAGCCTAAACCCGCCCATGTCCCACCTTCAACTCTGATTGGCCATCACAGACGAGCCCTCGCACTGTAATTGGTCCACACACAACATCCGTGCTGTGATTGGTACACACAACATCCGTGCTGTGATTGGTCGCCGCTCCGTTTCCCATGCTTTTCAATGGAAGCAGGGAAACTATGCAAAGGGGGCCCAATCTGAGCTCCAAAGTACATTCTCATGCTGGCTGTCGTGGAAGCTGACTAAGCGGTGGGCTCCGAGGGCTTTGCCAGAGACAACCTGAATGAGGCTTGAGGGCGATCCGAGCAGGAGATTCACACCTACTTGTGCCTTGGGACATGGCTGCTTGTCAGAAATGCGGAGATCGAGGTTCCGGACCAATGCAGGAAGGAAATTCAAACCCGCTTTCTGCCCTAGCACTTGTTCTTTTGCCGGAGACTCGAGGAGCAAGACTTTGAGCGGAATGTTCGAAAGTGCTTGCAAATAGCAACCCAAGGTCTGGGTGGTCCCTACTCCTATGAAGTGTGGAAGCAACCCCCGGGTAAGCCTTTGAAGTGGCATCTGGCACCAGTCAGCTAGGATTCCCCCGGTTATCCCCTGTTTGGCGAGTGTAAGCTCTGTTGGTGAATTTGTGCAGTGTCTGCTGGCTCCGGCTGGAGTAAATTTACTTTATTTTACTCCTGTGTCCTGTCTGGTGCTTTGATCCCAGTGAACAAGTTCTGGTCTAACAGAGAGTTACAGGGAAAAAAAATCAAGAAGTCTTATCAAGGAAATCAAGTAGCAAGGTACTTACCTGTACAAAAAAACTCCAAATTCATCGCGGGCTCCTTACAAAACTCGTACAAAATCTGGAGAAGAAAAGGAATATTTAAAACCAGAGACTGAACATAAAACACAGACAAAGCTCAGTTTTAGCACATCCAGTGAAACTCATACACGGTACAGTGCCTAAATATATATGTATAAATATCTATTAAGTAAAATGGTCTTTTAGTTTGACATTTTTGGCCAAAATTGTTGTAAGCCCCTGAGCCAACTTCACGGCAGACCACAATTCAGGGGTCCCTAACGCTAAAATAAATTCTTAATAACCTGTGTAATAACAGGAAGAATGATTTATAGTAAATCTGTCAATATTAGTTGCAAAGTTCTAAGTCTGATTGAAGCCTTTATTAACCTGTACATTACCAGGAAATGCACTCTGTATTAGAGTTGTCACAACCATCCTGCAAGCAAACAAGTTCCCCTGTGTGGAAGATGCTATGGAGTGAGCCCTTAACCATTTAAATGTGGGAGGGGTTGAGCTTAAATTAAGTAGGAGGTTGCCAACCTCCAATCAGCCAAGACTAGCTGAAACAAAATTGTGAAATATACTGGACACCTAACAAGCTCCTATTGAACCCCCAAAATAACCACAACATATATATAAGCATATGAGTGTCACAGAGGAGTACTACTGAGCATGGCAATATATATTTAAAACCAGAGACAGAACATAAAACACAGACAAAGCTCAGTTTTAGCACATCCAGTGAAACTCATACACGGTACAGTGCCTAAATATATATGTATAAATATCTATTAAGTAAAATGGTCTTTTAGTTTGACATTTTTGGCCAAAATTGTTGTAAGCCCCTGAGCCAACTTCACGGCAGACCACAATTCAGGGGTCCCTAACGCTAATATAAATTCTTAATAACCTGTGTAATAACAGGAAGAATGATTTATAGTAAATCTGTCTATTAGTTGCAAAGTTCTAAGTCTGATTGAAGCCTTTATTAACCTGTACATTACCAGGAAAAGCACTCTGTATTAGAGTTGTCTAATAGAAAGAAGAAAGAAAGAAGAAAAGGAATAACATGTTTAGACCATCTGGATGGGGAAATGACAAAACAAAAATCATTACATTCCAGGAACTAGTAACACAAAGACAAATCCCCCCAAAACATATATATATATATATCACAAGAGAAAGACAACAAGAAGTTGGGACTTCTTGTTGTCTTTCTCTTGTGATATTTCTACCTATGTCTCAGTAGCACCGACTAGTAGCTCTATTCTAGAGTTTACCTTACAGGTCTTATAGATACCCATTTATCACTAGGTGTGTGTATGTGTGTATGTGTATATATATATCCCCCTTTCCCTATGCCTAAAGGAAAACCATGGGTGACTACGCGTGCTGCTGTACCTGTACGCTCACAGGAGGCCTGAGCTCCACTTCTGGGAGCCCGGGGTGAGCTCTCTCTCTCTCGCTGTGCAGCGCCGCCACCTAGGAGGGATCCCAGCATTGGCAGGATGACTCCTCATAGGACACAACAATACAACAGTAATAACATTATATCATCACACAATATATATATATATATATATATATATATATAATCTTTACTACACACAGCGTAATGCAAGCATAACATACATATGATAATCCACACCCTGAGTGGTTTTCCCCCAAAGTACTGAGGGTGCCGGGGGATAATAACCCCAGGTGTCCGTATCTGTAATCCCAACCAAGTGTGGGGTAGCACTAACCCCCCCGTGTTGTGAACCGTTGGTGCACTTATGATACCTGCCTGGATACTCCAGTACACCAGGGGCAGCTTCCGAACTGACTCTGAAGCAGGTCCCACGCAGCGGGGCTTCCGACAATAATCCCCTCTAAGGGTTCAGGCCTCCACGTGGGGTGAGCTCCAGCCGGAGGTTCTCACACAAATGTCTCGGAACACTGCGGTCCAGTCCCAGTCCGCAGGTCCCCGCGTGGACATCCGTCCACCAGCATAACAGTCTACTATACTGCTATCTGGGGCCTTCCCTAAAATACTCTGCTACAATGACTCAAGCCTAACTGTGGCCTACGGGAGCAAGGTCTGGCCTAATCCATGGGGCACTGTTCCCCGGATGCTACCTTCCAGGTTGCAGCCTCCATTCGTTCTGAATATCCCTCCTGGTCCCGCGGAGGATATTCTCACTCCTAAAATATCTCATAAGGGGAAAAATAAATTCCTTCCTGACTCCAAATATTGGCAATCAGATTACTCCCTGGATCAACATCCTTCCCATGTTTACTTATTTGGTATATCCCTGTATACCTTTCCTTTCTAAAAAGATGTCCAACCTTTTTTTGAAGATGTCTATTGTATCTGCCATCACAGTCTCCATGGGTAATGAATTCCACATTTTAACTACTGTGAAGAACCCTTTCCTTTGTTGCTGGTGAAATCTTCTTTCCCCCAACCTTAAGGGATGTGTTGTTTGTACTGCCCGTGGGATGAATAGTTCTTTTCAAAGCTCCTTGTATTGCCCCCGAATATATTTGTATATAGTTATCATATCCCCTCTTAGATGCTTTTTTTCTAATTTAAACAAATCTAATTTAGCTAGCCTCTCCTCATATCAGATTATCTATCGCCTTTATTACTTTGGTGGCTCTTCTCTGCACTTTCACTATTTCCATAATGTCATTTCTAAGGAGTGGTGCCCAAAATTGTACTCCATATTCAAAGTGTGGTCTTACTAATGCTTTATAAAGCAGCATAATTATGTTTACTTCCCTTTCACCCATTGCCCGTTTAATGCAAGACAATATCTTGTTTGCCTTTGCAGCTACTGCATGACTTTGGGCACTATTGCTAAGCCCGCTGTCTACAAGCACTCCTACATCCTTCTCCATCAAGGATTCTCCTAATTTATCCCCCTTTAATTTATAAATTGCCTGCTTATTCTTGTTTACCAAATGCATTACATTACATGTATCTGTATTAAACCTCATCTGCCATTTACCTGCCCAAATTTCCAGTCTATCCAAGGCGTTCTGAAGAGAAATTACATTCTGCTCTAATTCTACAGTACCTTACACAAGTTAGTATCATCAGCAAAGATGGAGACTTTGCTCTCTATGCCAACCTCAAGGTGATTAATTAACAAGTTAAAAAGCAAGGGTCACAGTACCGATCCTTGAGGTACTCCACTCACAACTTTAGTGCAACCTGAAAAAGTTCCATTTATTACAACCCTCTGTTGTTTATCCTTCAACCAGTTTTCAATCCAGGTGCAAATATTTTTACAGAGTCCAATTGGCTTTATTTTGTACACTAACCTCGTGTGGAACTATATCAAAAGCCTTTGCAAAATCTAAGTAGACCACATCAACTGCATTACCCTGGTTTAAATTCCTACTTACCTCCTCAAAGAAACTAATAACGTTAGTTTGGCATGACCTATCCTTCATAAATCCATGCTGACTATTACTAATAAATTTGTTTTCCATTAGGTATTCCTCAATATTATACCGTTCTAAACCTTCAGGTAATTTCCCCACTATTGATGTCAAGCTTCCAGGTCTGTAATTCTCCGGTTGTGATCTAGCTCCCTTTTTAAATATAGGCACCACATCTGCTTTACGCCAATCTTGTGGCACTGAGCCTGTGGAAATGGAATCCTTGAATATTAAATGTAATGGTTTGGCTATTACTGAACTTAGCTCCTTGAGAACTCTTGGATGTATGCCATCATGGCCAGGTGCCTTATTTACTTTAATTTTATCTAGCCGCCTATGAACTTCCTCAGTTCACCAATTGTTCATTAATATGGAAGTTGTGGCTTCCTTCTGCGGCACCGCTATTGAAATTGATTCTTCCCTGGTAAACATAGAGGCAAATAATTTGTTTAATACCTCTGCTTTTCCTTATCTCCAATAATTTGCCTGCCCATCTCACACTGAAAAGGTCATATGTTTTCTTTTCTAATTTTTTTGTTAATAACTTTTTAGAGTAGATCTGACTTTCGGTTGTAATCCTTTTTTCATTATCCATTGTTGCTAATTTCATTGCCATTTTGCAACTTTTGTTACATTCCTTATAATTCTGATATGATGTCTCCGTCCCTTCTGACTTTAAGAATCTAAATGCTGCCTCTTCTTTTTCATTTCCTCCCTTACCTGTTTATTTAGCCACATTGTTTCTTTTATATTTATTACCCAAATGGTATACATTGATAAGCAGTGTTCGACAAACCTATACATTTGCACGCCCCGGGCGAGTGGATTTAACATTGTGGCGAGCTCCTATTGGCCCAAGCAGCACACGTGTGGTACTAGGTGGCGAGTAGATTTTTTTGTTCGGCGAGTAGATTTTTTGGTGATTTGTCGACCACTGCGATAAGTGTGCTTTTCTAACAATGTTTTAAAGACTGCCTATTTATCTTCCACATTTTTCCCTGCAAAAATATCGTCCCAGTTTATTCCATGTAGATTAGTCCTCATAAAATCTGCATTTCTAAAGTCTAAAATCTTTGTTGAACCCAAGTATTATATGGTTTTTGATAATTTATTTCAAATGAGACCATGTTATGATCACTGTTACCCAAATGTTCCCAGACTTGAATATTTGTTGTTACTTCTACAATGTTTGATATTAGTAAATCCAGTATTACCCCTTTCATGGATGGCTCTGCAATAATTTGTTCATGTATTTTTCTTTAAGCACCCCCAAAAACCTGTTTCCTTTTGTTGTAATGCTAATCTCATTGCCCCAGTCTATGTCTGGATAATTAAAATCACCCATTATGCAAACATGACCTGGTTTTGATGCCTTCTTCATTTGCAAAAGTATTTTAGCTTCCTCAATCTCACAGATATTTGGTGGTTTATAGCATATTCCCACAAACATTTTCTTTGTACTTTTACCTCCACTGCTAATTTCTATCCACAAGGTCTCTACATTTTCATCATTCTCTTTATAAACATCTTCCCTTATAATAGGTTTTAGATCTGGTTTAACATATAAGCATACTCCACCTCTTCTTCTTTTTTTTTTTTTTTGCTCGATCCTTACGAAAAAGGGAATAAACCTTAACAATTAACAATAGACAATATTACCTTAATAATATCGGGATACATTGTAGCTGCTGAGTTACACTGACTGAAGGATTGATGGAAACTGAAAGGTAGCCATTATGTAGTCACACAATCAGGATTTTTACAGATTTATAACGAGTATCAAACGATTGCCAGTTTGGGGAAGAAAATAGAGTTATACATTGTCACGTTCTTTACATTTTAATAATAGAAAAAAAGTGGGGGGGGGGGTGTAGTATTGCTGGTTGAATGCCTGTAACTATCCAAGCTGTAAACTACATAAGAAAATGGTATCCATGTGGAAACAAAGCATATGTGTAAATATATGTGAATATAGGATTTCTTGCTACCATTCGCTGCTCGATTACCGGGTTGGATAAAGTCTTCCAACGCAACACATTGCAGGCCTATCCTGCCTCTTCTAACACAATTTTAACCTGTAACTGTTATGTGTGCCCATAATCCTATATTATCTGTAACTGGTGATGAAATGTCTGCAAATTGAATGTATTACAGGAGGGCCCCGGGCATATGGCGGGTTCCGTTCTAAGGGCCGTCGCAATGCAAAAGTCGCCGGAAAGCGAAACCGGCAATTTTCGGCTTGTGCGCATGTGCAAACCGGCAATTCCCCCCTTCTGTGCATGCGCAACCTCCGTTCTGCGCATGCGCACACTCGGCGACCACCTGTTCTGCGCATGCGCGACCTAAGACTTCCCCGATCTGCGCATGCGCAGACAGGGCGGCTCCCTTCTCGGTACCGGCGTAAAAGCGGATCACCGAAAAGCGTGGCGCCAAGAAGCGAGGCCTTGCTGTACCACTGTTCATTTAAGGCAACCATGTATTATTATAACTCTATGCCCAGGACATACTTGAAAACGAGAGGCAACTCTCAATTTATTACTTCCTGGTAAAAAACACTTTATAAATAAAAATCAAAGATTTATATAGAAAAGATATTCGCCAACACAACCTGAGATCTTCATAGGCAACCATGATTAGGTATCAGGAAGGAATAATTTAGGAGAGGGTGATAATGCTTTATCAGACTTGAGTAATTCAAATTATAATACATTCAGTTAACATAAAACCTATGGCTCTAGTCTAGGAGCAATATATAGAAATAATTACAGTACTTT